>NC_057811.1:136346610-136489212 GCF_018294505.1 Triticum aestivum | reverse complement strand
GTCGGGGAGCCGCCGCCGCCCACGGTCGCCGCCCCGCGCACCCGGCGCCCCCCTCCCCGTCCGGCGCCTCCTACATCTCCCTCCTCTCCGACTCCGGTGGAGGTCCGGTGAACCACTGCCCCGCGAGCTCTCTCCGGCGAGCCGAGCTCCGGCAGCCTCGGCCCGATCCAGATCCAAACCGCTAGGGTTGACTTTCTCCCCTCCCCCGATTTTCTCGAAGTCCTTATTTACTTACATTCTGTGGCATACTTCATTGCATCACATCTCATCGCATACTGCTCCGTTTTGTGCGTGTGATATATCGAAATGTTCGCCTCGAGATGCTCTTCATTTTGTTCCATTATGCCATGTTCATTTGAGTCCATCTTGATGCCCAAATCTCTGAGGCAAGAGTGCTATATGCTGTTAACTGCTGTTACTTATCAGAACTTGAGGATTTGTTAGTTTTGTTGCATTTGATGTGTGCATCTTATGGGCATGAGCTCTACATGTGTTTTGATGTATGCCATGCCATCTTTACAGAGGTGTATGCCATGTATTTTTGTAATCTATGTGGTGACTAGAACAAGCATGCAAACTAGGCTTCGTGATGTTTCTGTTTTCAGGGACTTGGAATTTTGGAATTTTGCCAAGTCTGTGACTGCTGTTATTTTGTTGCCATGTATCCATGTGTCTACAGAGAGATCCATGCCCCTTTTGGTGATGTTCAGTAAGGATGTTTTGTAGATATAGTTGTGCTCTATCCATATATGCCCCTGTTTGCAATTATGGAGTGCCATAGCATGTCTTAAGATTTCTCTACTTTTGCTATAAAATATTCCTGGCAGATTCTTAACATGATATCCTATTTTGCCAAGTTTGTTGTAGTTGTTTCATACATGATATGAACTTGCTCTTGCCATGTATAGCTTCATAAACATGCCATCGTTCTGAGGTATGCTTTTTTGTCATGCATTGCTTTGTGGTGAGTGAATCAAAGTCACAAAGATGCCTTCATGATACTGTTTCTGCCATGCTCTGTTTTCTGCTAAGTCTGAAACCTGTTAACGAAACTTGCTATGTTCACATGAGTGCCATCATATCTTCTGGTCCTTTTTGGCTTATGGTCAGTAAGGAACTTTTGTTCTATGCATTTAGTAGATTCATGCGATGCCTTGTTTTGATATGTTAAGTTCCTGTAGCAAGTTGGTTGCTTGCTCTGAACATTGTTACCTGATGCTGTTTCAGCCATGTCCAGTAATTTCACCAAGTCTGTGAACCTGATATCTTTTGCACTTTTGCCATGCTTGTTTGAACCTGTTGTGGTGTGATCTAGCCGTAGCTCAGTGTTCATTTTTTTCCAAGCATCTCCTGTAATTTACTTCCATATGCTTTGTTGCTATGTTGGGGTGCTGTAGCGTAGTTACTTGTTGTATTCTTAGTGCTATCATGCTGTTAATCACAGATTCGTGTCATTCTTGTTTTGCTTGCCATTTGCAAACCGTGCATCCGTTTCAGGTGATCTTTATATCGATTTCGACCGAAATCATCTCATCTTTCCAGTGGCATGCTTAGTTTGCCAAGTTACTGCCTTGTTCATCATTTTTCCTCCGGAGCACGCATACGCATCGCATATCATTTCCCGCATATCATGCATGTTTTGCATCATGTTGCTTGTGCATTTCCCGTGATTGATTGTGGTTCCGTGCTTGTGTTCTTGTTTTGGGTAGAGCCGGGAGACGAGTTCGTGAACGAGGAACCTGTTGAGTACGCTTACGAGGATCATGCTTTCGACAACTCTGAGAACCTTGCAGGCAAGATGACCGTACCCTCGAAATCACTTCTATCTTTGCTTTGCTAGTTGTTCGTTCTATTGCCATGCTGCGCTACCTACCACTTGCTATATCATGCCTCCCATATTGCCATGTTAATCCTCTAACCATCCTTTCCTATAAGCTTAAATAGTCTTGATCTCATGGGTGTGAGATTGCTGAGTCCTCGTGACTCACAGATTCTACAAAAACAGTTGCAGGTGCCGACGATGCCAGTGCAGATGACGCAACTGAGCTCAAGTGGGAGTTCGACGAGGAACGTGGTCATTACTATGTTTCTTTTCCTGATTATCAGTAGTGGAGCCCAGTTGGGACGATCGGGGATCTAGCATTTGGGGTTATCTTATTTTCATTTGGTTTTGAGCATAGTCGGTCTATGTGTGGATTTTGGATGATGTATGAATTAATTTATGTATTGTGTGAAGTGGCGATTGTAAGCCAACTCTCGTTATCCCATTCTTGTTCATTACATGGGATTGTGTGAAGATGACCCTTCTTGCAACAAAACCACAATGCGGTTATGCCTCTAAGTCGTGCCTCGACACGTGGGAGATATAGCCGCATCGTGGGCGTTACAATGACCCACCGTATAAGAATGATGATTTCAGACACCGCGTACAATTGTCGTAGGGTTCTGAGAATCAAATTCTTCATTAATTTCTTCACACTTAGAGTGTTATTCTTCATTGGTTGAAGAAAAACGTTTCTTCATGTGTTTCACATCTAAGTCATCAATTTTGCATAAGTGTTAGGATGAGTGTCCTTTTCAAAGAACATTCGAAGATTCTAAGATATTTAGCTCACACCGCAACTTGCTAAATCTCTTCTCATCCAAGGGCTTTGTGAAGATATCGGCTAGCTATTCTTCAGTCTTCACATGCTCAATAGAAATGTCGCCCTTCAACACATGATCGCGAAGAAAATGATGACGAATCTGAATGTGCTTTGTCTTCGAGTGCTGAACTGGGTTGTGAGCAATCTTGATGGCACTCTCATTGTCACAGAAGAGAGGCACATTCTTCACGTTGACGCCGTAGTCCTTGAGAGTTTGCTTCATCCACAGCAATTGAGCACAACAATAACCGGCAGCAATGTACTCAGCTTCAGTAGTAGACAGTGATACGCAGTTCTGTTTCTTCGAGGACCAACAGACCAAAGATCGTCCGAGGAAATGACATGTACCAGATGTTGACTTGTGGTCCACACGATCACCAGCATAGTCAGAGTCAGAATATCCAATGAGATCAAAAGCCGAGCCCTTGGGGTACCATAATCCAAGTGTTGGTGTGTGAGCTAGATATCGAAGAATATGTTTCACAGCCTTATGGTGTGATTCCTTCGGTGTAGCTTGAAATCGGGCACCCACGCAAACACTAAGCATAATATCTGGCCTAGATGCACATAAATACAATAAAGAACCAATCATGGAGCGGTATACCTTTTGATCGAAGTCAATACCATTTTCATCGGTGCACAGATGGCCATTTGTGGGCATAGGAATTTTGACGCCTTTGCAATCTTGCATGCCGAATTTCCTCAGTACATCCTTGAGGGATTTCTCCTGAGATATGAATATGCCATTGCGCTGTTGACGAATTTGAAGACCTAAGAAGAATTTCAACTCTCCCATCATAGACATTTTATATTCTTCACTCACCATATAGGCAAATTCATCACTATAATGTTGGTTAGTACAGCCAAAGATGATATCATCAACATATATTTGGCACACAAACAATTCATCATCATATGATTTAGTGAAAAGAGTAGGGTCGAGTGAACCGGGATTGAAGCCTTTCTTCATGAGGAATTCCTTCAAAGTATCATACCACGCCCGAGGGGCCTGCTTGAGGCCATAGAGGGCCTTATTTAGTCTGAAGACTTTGTCAGGATGCTTAGGATCTTGAAAACCTGGGGGTTGAGCAACATATACTTCTTCCTCAAGCTTACCATTGAGGAATGCACTTTTCACATCCATTTGATATAAAGTGATATCATGATGGTTAGCATAAGCAAGTAATATGCGAATAGCTTCAAGTCTAGCAACAGGTGCAAAAGTTTCATCGAAATCAATTCCTTCAACCTGTGTGTAGCCTTGAGCTACTAGCCGTGCCTTATTCCTCACCACAAGGCCATTTTCATCTTGCTTGTTGCGGTAGATCCACTTTGTGCCAATGATATTGTGTTTGCGAGGATCTGGACGATTGACCAGTTCCCAAACGTTGTTGAGCTCGAACTGATGTAATTCTTCTTGCATGGCCTGAATCCACTCAGGCTACAGAAATGCTTCATCTACCTTAGTGGGCTCTGTGATAGAGATAAAAGCATAGTGCCCACAAAAGTTAGATAAATGTGAAGCTTTTGAGCGTGTGAGAGGACCCGGTGCTTCAATGTCATCGATGATCTTTTCAACTTGCACTTCTTTTGCAACGCGAGGATGAGTAGGTTGTCGTCGAGGAATTTGATCAGCATTTTCTTCAGCAATTTCTTCAGGTGCATTAGCTCGACGTTCTTCACACTCTGGAATGAATTCTTCAGCAGATTCTTCGGTAGGAATGACATCCTCAGTAGCCTTGAACTTGATAGTTTCCTCGGGTGTTGGTTCATCTATCACAGAGGGTAGGTGCTCTCTTTGCGAGCCATTAGTTTCATCGAACCGCACATCTACAGTTTCAACAACCTTGTGAAGAACGTTGTTGAAGACTCTGTAGGTGTGCGAGTCCTTTTCGTAACCAAGCATAAAACCTTCATGTGCTTTTGGTGCAAATTTAGCATTGTGATGAGGATCTCTAATCCAACATTTAGCACCGAAGACTTTGAAATAACTCACATTGGGTTTCTTGTCAGTGAGAAGTTCATAGGAAGTCTTCTTGAAGAATTTGTGAAGATATACCCTGTTGATGATGTGGCACGCAGTATAAATTGCCTCAATCCAGAAGTGACGAGGCGTCTTGTACTCATCAAGCATAGTGCGAGCCATCTCAACAAGAGTTCTGTTCTTGCGCACCACGACGCCATTCTGCTGAGGTGTATAAGGAGCAGATAACTCATGAGTAATACCAAGTTCATCAAGATAGTCATCAAGACCAGAATTCTTGAACTCAGTTCCATTGTCACTTCTAATGTGCTTGATCTTCACACCACAGTTGGTTGAAGCCCTCGAGGAAAATCGTTAGAAGACTTCCTGCACTTCATGTTTGTAAGTAACAATGTGTACCCATGTGTGGGGAGAGTAATCATCAACAATAACAAGCCCATAGAGAGATGCGTCATTTGTGACAGTTGAGTAATGGTTAGGACCAAAGAGGTCCATGTGAAGCAATTCGAATGGTCGAGTAGTGGTCATGATAGTCTTCGCTGGATGCTTAGCCTTGGTCATCTTTCCAGCTTCACAAGCTCCACACAAGTGATCCTTGAGGAATTTGACATTCTCAATGCCAATGACATGCTTCTTCTTCGCAAGCGTGTGCAAATTCCTCATGCCTGCATGACCAAGTTGTCGATGCCATAGCCAACCTTCTGAAGGTTTTGCAAGTAGGCACACGGCTGGTTGCGGTCCTGTAGAGAAATCAACAATATACAAGTCTCCTCTCCTAAAGCCTTCGAAGACTTTGGAATTGTCAGCTTCCATAACCACAACACAACGATACTTGCCAAAGACAACTACCATATCAAGATCACAAAGCATTGAGACAGACATGAGGTTGTATCCTAAGGACTCGACAAGCATGACTTTGTCCATGTGTCGATCCTTTGTGATCGCAACCTTACCTAGACCCAATACCTGACTTTTGCCTTTGTCAGCAAAGATGATATGCTTCAGATGCGATGGTGATAAGGGTGCATCTATCAATAGATTCTTGTCACCAGTCATGTGATTTGTACATCCACTATCGAGGACCCACTCAGTGGCTTTGGGTTGATCATCCTGCAGATGAATTAGTGCAGCTTACGAACTTATATACTTCATCAGTGAAGAATATGACATCACAATTCATCAGACGAATTTCATCACGCAGTGCAACAGTTAAAACAGTAGGAGGACGTGTGAAATGAAAGTTCATTTCTTCATGATTAGCCTGCGTCCTTTCAGGCACTTTTTAGGTCTCCAGCAAATTCTTCAGACGTTTAAGTACGTTTGGAGACCTGACCCTGCATAAAAGATTAGTTCTTTTTCTTCACCACCCACATCTGAAGGGGTGGCAAAGAGTTCATCACTCTGTGAGCTCCATACGAAAAAGGTGGCATAGAAGCCAATCCATTTCGTTCCACATAAGAGAAGTTAGGGTAAGCATATGAATAAGGAGAGAAATTCTTCGAGGACTTATGAACATAATGATTAGAAGAATAATGCTCATATTCATAGCCCTTGGCTCTTCCCTGCGAAACAGAGTTGTTAGCATGATGATGTTCATATGAGGACTTTGATCCTCTTGAGGAATATGATCCATGTGAGGAATTTGGTCCGTATGAGGACTTGGATCCATATGAAGAATTTGGTCCATATGAAGAATTTGATCTGGGTTTCCTATTCTTCACAGGTGGTGTCATGAGGACATTCACCTGAAGACTTTCAAGCAACCTTTTGGGAACCCAGATTTTCTTCATAGGAGAACCGTTCCTGCAGTTAGTGCCAACATATCTAGCAAATACTTCACCATTCTGATTTTTAAACAGTTTATAGTTGGAGTCAAATGACTCATCAGAAGAATGAGAAGATTCACATGTAAAGCCAGATAAATTAGATGGATCAACTGGAGGTCCCTTTGCAGCAACCCATGAGGTTTTGGGGTACTGCTCAGGCTTCCAATATGTACCATCAGCATTGAGTTTCCTCTCAAAGGCAATACCCTCTTTCCTAGGGTTCCTGTTGAGGATCTGCTTTTTAAGCACATCACAAAGAGTCTGATGCCCTTTGAGGCTTTTGTACATGCCTGTCATGTACAATTCCTTCAGCCCTGCATCATCAGTGATACTAGCAATGTCCTCAGATGAGGAATTAGTGATAGCAGAGACAGTTGAAGAATTTGTAGCATTAGAAGCATTTGAACATTCAGGTGAAGAATTAGCAGATTCACGTTCAATGCATTTCAAACATGGAGGAACAAATTCTTCATGAGCAGCGCTGATTTGTTGAGCAAGTAATGAATCGCGCTCCTTCTGAAGATCTTCATAACTCACTCTTAGCTTCTCAAGATCTTGCTTTCTTTGAAGAAATTCATAAGAAAGCTTCTCATGATCAGACAAGAGAGTGTTATGATGACCTTGAAGGTTGTCAAACCTAGTCTGAAGTCTTTGAAGATTTTCAGTCAAGGTTTTAGTGCGATCCATTTCTTCACCCAACATATCATCACTTTTGTCTAGCATGTTTTGAACCTTTTCAAGGGTCCTTTGTTGTTTCACAGCAATATTAGCAAGTTTAGAATAGTTGGGCTTAAGGTTTTCATCAGATTCATTTTCACTTGATTCAGAGGAGGTATATTTGAGTACCTTGGCACCCTTTGCCATGAAGCAATAGGTGGGAGTGTAGTCATCATCGCCTTCATCAGCCTTGTTGGTGGGGTCATTTTCTTTAGTGTTGAAGATAGACTTGCTGACGAATGCAGTAGCGAGGGCTAGGCTCACCACACCAGATTCGGAATCCTCAGATGCCTCCTCTTCCTCATTTTCTTCAGATTCAGCCTCAGAGTCCATTTCCTTGCCAATGAATGCCCGAGCCTTCTTGGAGCTGCTTTTCTTGTGAGATGAAGACTTTGAGGATTTTGATGATGAAGATTTTGAGGATTTCTTCTTTTTCTTCGCATCATCAGAACTGTAATCCTTGTATTTCTTATTCTTTGATTCCTTTTCCCACTGAGGACAATCTTGAATGTAGTGTCCGGGTTTCTTGCATTTGTGACAAAGCCTCTTCTTGTAGTCACTGGGTGAGGAATCATTGCTCCTTGAGGGTCTTCCAAAGCGACCACGTCTTGAGAACTTCTGGAATTTCTTCACGAGCAGTGCTAGATCATGGCTCAGTTCTTCAGGATCACCAAGGCTGCTGCCAGAGTCTTCATCTTCAAACTCAGAAACAGCCTTGGCCTTCAGTGCACGTGAAATGCCATAGCTCGAACCATAGAGATCTCTCTTTTCAGCAAGCTGGAACTCATGAGTATTTAGCCTCTCGAGGATATCAGCGGGATCAAGTGACTTGTAATCAGCACGTTCTTGTATCATCAATGCCAGAGTATCAAATGAGGAATCAAGCGATCTCAACAATTTCTTCACCACCTCATGGTCGGTGATGTTAGTGGCACCAAGCGCTTGAAGCTCATTTGAGATGTCAGTGAGGCGATTGTCGTGGAATTGTCACGGCAGATGTCCTCGAGCTAGGACTTAGTCGTGGAGCCATCGCAACCAGGAAGCTTGAAGGGGTTATGTGGGACAAGGAACACGAGGGTTTATACTGGTTCGGCCCCTTACGGTGAAGGTAAAAGCCTACGTCCAGTTTGAGGTGATATTGATTAGGGTTACGATCGCCAGGGAGCTAAACAGCTATGCCCGGCTCTCGATGAGGTTGTTGTCGCCCTTGAACCGCTCCCGGTTCATCCCTTTATATAGGGAGGCTGACGCCCAGCAGCCCTTAGAGTCCCGGCCGGCTCATAAGAACGTCCGGCTCGGACTCTAAACTATACTTGCCTTACACTACAAGTCTACTATAATAATGATTGTAACTACAGGCCCTAAGCCATATCCGGGTCTCAGCCTATCTCTGGCCCATCGTCTTGAAACTTGGCTCCAGGCTTCTGGCAATGACCATCCGAAGAGTAACCCGGCCCCTCCTGGCGGGTGACTCTAAGGTCTATATCCTCAACATTAGGCCCCAGATTGACTTGAGCCGGCTCGTGTCAATCTTCAACTCTGCCGACAGAGAAAATCTCCGGCTTACCATTCATGTGAAGGCCATAACCCGGAGTGACGTCATCCTCCGGACTCCGGATAATCCGCCGTGACGTCATCCTCCATTAAGTCCGTTTTTTACTCCGCCAGATCCGCAATGGATCTTTGCTTTTACTGTTGTTCCGAAAATCGAGGCGTCGTGAGGGGGAGATAACCACGCCGTGGTCTCCTTGAATCTCGCGCCCACTTATGACTTCGCCTTATAAATAGGCCGGCCCAACGTGCTCTTCTCACGCTCTCTTCTTCCTCCTCGCGCCATCGCTCTTCTACCCGAGCTCTGCCACTGCCGCCGCCGTCACGCCCCTGATCTTCATCAACCCGGCCGCTGCATCACCCTGACTCGGACCAGATAACGGCGGCGACTTCCGCTCTTCCACAACTCCGGTGAGTCTCCTCTGCCTTGCTAGAACAGATCTGTGGTAGAGTTCGTCTGTGTTCTTCATGTTCGTCACCATAGCCACAAGCTTCGGTAGTTCCTGTAGTCACTGCCCTTGTTGATCTTCAGCCTTACATAGAACTAGTGCGGTAGTTGCTTTAGGCCTCATTTTGAATGCCAGTAGATCTCTTTCCACTGCATAGATGCTTCGTTTGAGCTTAAGAACATCCGCTCGTCTGTTTCTAGGTCTAGAAAATTTTCATTTCACCCGACCATTTTGATCCAAAAAAGTTACCGCAACCTGTGAAACCTGTTTTACCACACTTAGTAAAAACTGCAACCATTGAATCTTGGCGGCTTACATTTCCGGCTTAAAGAAAACACGCGCCGTAGAATCCTCCGGTTTAAAGAGAACCGTGCTTTGTAGAATTCTCCGGCTTAACTGAGTATATATCATTAGTCCCCTTCATAAGCCGCCACCTTAGTTTGAATGATAATCTCCGGCTTATAATTAACCCGGACACTTTTCTCTTTATCATAGACCCCCAACTTTCACCATGCCTCCCAAGGCTCCCATCACTTGCAACTGGATGAGATCCAACGTCACTGACGAGACCCTGGCCAACTTCGTTAAGTCCGGATATTTACCTAAGAAGGAAATCATGTCCTACCGTGCCCCTGACCCGTCGGAAGAGAGACCACAGCCAAGGGACGGGGAGGTAGTGATCTTCGCAGACCATATGAGCCGGGGCTTTGCACCGCCCGGCTCAAAGTTTTTCAGGGACGTGCTCAACTTCTTTGACCTACGGCCTCAGGATATAGGACCCAACTCCGTATTCAACATCTGCAACTTCCAAGTCTTTTGTGAAGTGTACCTTGGAGAAGAGCCCAGTTTGCTGCTTTTCAGAGAACTGTTCTACTTAAACCGCCAAAACGAGTGTGCCAACGGGCCAAGTCTGGAATTAGGCGGCATCTCCATCCAACGGCGTAGGGACTGTCTGTTCCCTTACGCAGAGCCGCCAAGCCACCCCAAGGACTGGAATATGACTTGGTTCTACTGCCAAGATACGTCCCCGGCTGACGAGAACCCGCTGCCCGGCTTTCGCCCAACACGCCTAGAGCCGACTCATCCGCTATCCGACAAACTGACTGCCGCGGAACGCCAGCCTCTGCTTCCAACGATCAATAAGATCAAGGCCCTGCTAGGCAACGGTCTGAACGGAATTGACCTGGTCCGGGTCTGGATCTCATGGCGGGTGATCCCATTGAGCCGCCGCCCCGGCTTAATGTGTGAGTACACCGGGCGAAAGGATGACCCGCAGAGGCACAGCCGCAATGATCTTCCAGAAGACGTTGCAGAGGAGGAGACCAAGGCTCTTCTAAACGAGAGCTTGGCAGATTGTGGAAGAACCGGGCTAGCCCCCTTCTGCAAGATCAATCCAGCCCCAGCGGTAAGCCGCTGACTTTAACCTTTCAACTTCTTTTGCAGGTCACCTTGATCTGAACCATTTTAAGAATTCACTGCTGTATTTCTCAGGCTGATGATAAATTCTGGCGGGTCAAGTATGACCATGAGGCGGCCAAGAAGGCCAGGAAGGCGAAGAAAGCCGCCAAGAAAGCCGCCCCTCGCAAAAAGGGAAGCAGACCCACTGCTTCGGAGCTACTGCAATTAAGCGACAGCTCCGAGTCAGAGGTAACCCTTAAACCTTTAAACTCTTGCCATATTTGTTGTTTGTTGCTGTCCACCTTATCAACATTTGCTCATTGACAGGATGACACCGGCGCCAGTAACCCGGTGGTTGAAGAGGTAATGTCACTTTCCTCCGACTCGGAGCCTTTGCCACAGCTGAAAGTCCGAAGAGTAACCCGGAAAGTAAGCTTTTCACATCCATTAGCTCATCAAGACCCTCAATTTCTTTTGAAGCAGCAGGTTCACGAAAGTCGGTGTCACACCCGGGCCCGCAAAGACACCGACCTCTCCGCCGGGTTACCCGACGCAACCAGGAAGCGTCGCACTGAGGTTTTTTCTCACCTGTACCCCTTTCATCCGTTGGCGGGTGTTATCCGTCAGCCACTCAACTCTTCTGACTCCAATTATCAGGAGACCTCCCCCTCTTCGGGTGACTCCATGCAGTCGAGTCTGCCGGCCTTCAAGACTGCACCCGGGTAATAACAATCTCCTTACATTATCTGTCTGTACTTACTCTTTGTGTGCCTAACACTTCTATCTTTTCAGTGCCCAGGCAAAGCTCACTAAAAGAGCAAAGAAAACCAGGTCAGCCGAAGTGCCAGACTTGCCTGACCCGGAGGCGACGGCTCAAGAGCCGCCAGCTACCTCCACCCCCGAAGCCACCATTCCAATGGACACGGCGCCTGACGCCCCTGCCCCGACTACCAAGACAACGACCGAAGCGTCGGTTAACCCGGAGGCCTCTGGCTCAGCCCCACCAGCAGACGACCCGGACGTGGTAATCACCCGGACGGAATTCGTTGAGCCGGGGAGACCGACCGCGTTGGCCAAATGCTCCGCGAAGGGGGAGTTGCTGCAGCCCCACCGGGTGAATCTGGACCTCTCCAGCTACACCGACTTGAGCATTGGAGAGCTCGTCTCTGGCTACATCAGCCAAGTTCACAAGAGCCGGGACGCCGAGATCGCCATGGTCAACCAGATCCAACAAAAATCTGAGGTATCCTTCTGCTGTCTTCTTACTTACTGCATAGTGACCCTTGTCATGCTAGCCCCCAAGTCTACGACTTATACTTGAATATGTTGTAGACTTAGGTCCCGGCTTACTCACTGAGCCGGCAGTACGTAGATAGATACGTTCAATATGCATTAGCCCCCAAGTGCCAAGTGTCTTTGCTTGGAAAGCGCTTGGGACTTATATAGTGACTGTTAATAACCCGGAAATATATGCAGGCTGTTGGCAAGAAATTAGAGTCGGACCTTGCGGATCTCAAGAGCCGGCTGAAGACACAGGAGATGGAGACCCGGAAGGCAAACGCCAAGTTTGTCTCCAGCATCGCCGCTCAAGAGACCGAATTTGATGCTGAGCGGAAGGCCTGGGCTGAGGAGAAGGCTGCACTGGTGACCCGGGCAGAACAGGCGGAGAAGGCGCTCTCTGAGAAAACCGCCGAGCTCTCCGGCCTAAAGCGCCAGGTTTCCCAAATGGTAGCCGCCATCTTCGGTAAGTCGCCTCACCGGCTTTCATCCATGTTAGAATGTTTACATCTCCTGATTTATCCTTGTCACCGGCTTATCTGATGTTGTTAAACAGGTCCCAGAAGCGCCAACCTTAACCAGAGCGTGGTCACCAAGTTAAAGGCCGTGTACACCTTGGTGGAACAGCTCTACACCGGGTCACAGCGTGCCTTAGCTGTGGTGGCCCTATCCAACGAGGTGCCAACTCATCTGGCCGAAGTCCTGCGTCGGCTCGCAGTTCTGCCGCAGCGGATCCAGGAGCTACGACGAGCATCCGCGAGAGCCGGAGCAATCGCCGCGCTGAGCCGGGCCAAAGCATTCCTGCCGGAGCTAGACCCGGCAGACATCGCCCTGGGTTACCCAAGCCTGAAAGAAGACGGCTCAGCCTTCGACCAGAGGGATTTCGCGGCGTGTGTGAAGGATGTACGCCTGGTGGCCACCATCATCGGGAATGACACCGACTTAACCAAGTATCAGCCGGGGTACAATGCGGAGAATCAGAGGATTCCATCCCCTCACTATGAAGCTCTCAATCTGATTCCTCCGGCTCGTCAGCACACCTTCGCCCCGGAGATTGACCCGGCCGGGTTAATTGACGAAGAAGCCCAGTTCGAAGCTCTCAGCGGCATCGACTGGAAGTCGTCAACCTTCGAGGTCTTGGGATCAGCCGGAGCAGAAGACAGGAACGAGCCGGGGACTTCAACTCAGCAGGCATCATAAAGCGGCTGGCGGTTCACCGAACAACGCTCCATCCTTGAGACTTGATGAATTTTATAATAGAATAGGTGCAACAATTTATCTCTGCCGTGCCATTGTGCACGTAATGAATGTTGAAATCCCTTGAAGTTATCCTGTTGGTGTTCCTCCGGGTCATAATTATCCCTTTGTCCTTCTCAACCTTAAAAGGTGCCTTTAAGTATCAGCATAGAAAGGTAAATCATAAGTCTCAAGGCGGCTTACCACCCCGAGAATCAGGTGTTTGAGATGGATAACCCGGAATATGAATCAAAAAAGACTGGTCCTTAGTTATACTCTGAACATAGCCGTGATAACACACTTAACGGCCTGTAAGCATACTTCCGGATTAAATAACCCGGGTAGCACGGTTGGTATCTTAACTCTAATTTACTTGCCTTGATGACATCCATGATGTTCAACTAACAAGATAAACCAAAATTAAGCCGGCAAGTGAAACCCGGCCATGCACACTTTGTCATAATCAGAGTAAACTTTGTGATAAATCAGAACTTAGGGGCTTCCAGTTCGAATATGACCAGAGACCCGGCCCAAAAGGGGTTAAGCCAAGATTCGGATACGATCATATAGCCCCCAGTGGGTGTGGCGATGCCAATCAAGAGGGTACCGACAGCTATGTTCTCTTTGGTTCGAATACGACCCATGTTTGAACAGGAAGCCCCCAAATGATTCTTAAAATTGTTTAACGACGTTGATTCGAATACGATCCACGTCGGTTCTCAGAGGGGTTAAACTGTGATTCAAATATGACCAAAGTTAACTTCCCAATGAGCTCGGCACTTTGCCAATCAAGTGGGTATCGACAGCTATGTTCTCTTTGGTTCGAATACTACCCATGTTTGAACAGGAAGCCCCCAAGTGACCTTACTGCTTACGACTAGACTCGAATATGATCATAAGCCGGATCCTCCTTTAAATCAGCATGTAAAAAATAACACACGCATAATTGGAGGAGAAAAAAGGACAGAGGTCCTGCTTTATTGCTTATCATAATATATACGTGTCCGAGATAAATATGTACACTACGAGAGCCGATAGCTCAAGTGTAGTAAGGCCGAAGCTGAGCTATATTCCACGGCCGACGGGTCTCCTCCTCAGATTTACGCGAATCTTTATGTTCCCGAATATCAATGAGGTAATATGACCCGTTGTGCAAGTTCTTACTGACCACAAAGGGCCCTTCCCAAGGTGGGGATAACTTGTGTGCATTTGTTTGATCCTGGATGAGCCGGAGCACAAGGTCGCCTTCCTGGAAGACCCGGGATTTGACCCGGCGGCTATGATAACGGCGCAGGTCTTGTTGGTAAATCGCTGAACGGGCTGCTGCCACATCACGCTGTTCGTCCAACAAGTCCAGAGCATCTTGGCGCGCCTGTTCATTATCCGTCTCAACATAAGCCGCCACACGAGGTGAATCGTGACGGATGTCGCTGGGGAGGACTGCTTCTGCTCCATAAACCATGAAGAAAGGCGTGAAGCCTGTAGACCTGTTAGGAGTAGTGTTGATGCTCCATAAGACGGAGGGCAACTCCTCCACCCAACAACCCGGCGTCCGTCGCAAAGGGACCAAAAGCCGGGGCTTGATGCCCTTCAGAATCTCCTGGTTAGCTCTCTCAGCTTGACCATTGGATTGGGGATGAGCCACTGAGGAAACATCAAGTCGGATATGCTCTCGTTGACAAAACTCTTCCATAGCGCCCTTGGATAGATTGGTGCCATTGTCAGTTATGATGTTGTGCGGAAAGCCGAAGCGGAAAATCACCTTTTTCATAAATTGAACTGCCGTGGCTGCATCGCACTTGCTAACTGGCTCAGCCTCCACCCACTTCGTGAATTTGTCAACTGCCACCAAGAGGTGGGTCTTCTTATCCTTGGACCGTTTAAAAGGCCCAACCATATCAAGCCCCCAGACCGCAAAGGGCCAAGTGATTGGGATCATCCTCAACTCCTGAGCCGGCACATGAGCCCGTCATGAGAACCTTTGGCAACCATCACATTTACTGACCAAGTCCTCTGCATCAGCGTGAGCCGTCAGCCAATAAAAACCATGACGGAAAGCCTTGGCCACAAGAGATTTTGAACCGGCATGATGGCCACAATCCCCTTCATGGATCTCGCGCAAGATCTCTTGACCTTCCTCAGCGGAGATACAACGCTGAAATGCCCCTGAAACACTGCGATGATGCAACTCGCCATCGATAACAATCATTGACTTAGCCCACCGGGTTATTTGCCTGGCCAGAGTTTCATCCTCAGGCAACTCTCCCCGGGTTATATAAGCCAGATATGGCATTGTCCAGTCTGGTATGACATGAAGAGCCGCCACCAGTCGTGCCTCCGGGTCAGGGATAGCCAAGTCCTCCTCTGTAGGCAACCGAACCGAAGGGTTATATAGGACATCCAAGAAAGTGTTAGGCGGCACCAGTTTTCGCTGGGAGCCTAGCCGGCTTAAAGCATCAGCCGCCTCGTTCTTCCTGCGATCAATGTGCTCCACTTGGTATCCCTGAAAGTGCCCAGCAATGGTATCAACCTCGCGGTGATAAGCCGCCATGAGAGGATCCTTAGAATCCCAGGTGCCTGATACTTGTTGAGCCACCAAGTCTGAGTCACCAAAGCACCTTACCCGGCTTAAGCTCATCTCCTTAGCCACCCGAAGACCGTGGAGCAAAGCCTCGTATTCAGCCGCATTGTTAGTGCAAGGAAACATCAACCGTAGCACATAATGGAATTTGTCACCTTTAGGGGAAGCCAATACAACACCAGCCCCCGATCCCTCCAGCTGTCTGGACCCATCAAAGTGAATAGTCCAATAAGTGTTATCTGGCCTTTGCTCAGGCACTTGTGACTCTGTCTAGTCATTGATAAAATCCACCAAAGCCTGAGATTTAACAGCAGTGCGTGGCACATATTTGAGGCCATGAGGTCCAAGTTCTATAGCCCACTTAGCAATTCTCCCCGTAGCCTCTCTGTTCTGGATAATATCCCCAAGAGGGGCAGAACTGACCACAGTGATGGGATGACCCTGAAAATAATGCTTGAGCTTCCGGCTCGCCATGAACACACCATATACGAGCTTCTGCCAATGCGGGTACCGCTGCTTGGACTCAATAAGCGCCTCGCTGACATAATAAACCGGCCGCTGAACCGGATGCTCCTTACCCGTCTCCTTGCGCTCCACCACAATAGCCACACTGACGGCTCGTGTGTTTGCCGCCACATACAGTAGCAAGGGCTCCTTATCAACCGGAGCAGCAAGGACGGGGGGCTCTGCCAGTTGCTTTTTCAAATCCTCAAAAGCGGTATTAGCTGCATCATTCCAGACAAAGTTATCAGTTTTCTTCATCAACTGATATAAGGGCATAGCCTTCTCACCCAAACGGCTTATAAACCGGCTTAAAGCAGCGATACGACCCGCCAAACGCTGAACGTCATTTATACACGCCGGTTTAGCTAGGGAGGTGATGGCCTTGATCTTCTCCGGGTTAGCCTCAATGCCTCTGTCAGAAACCAAGAAGCCCAATAGTTTGCCTGCAGGAACACCAAAAACACACTTGGCCGGGTTAAGCATCATCTTGTAGACCCGGAGATTATCGAAGGTTTCCCTTAAGTCATCTATCAGGGTTTCCTCCTTGATGGATTTAACCACAATATCATCCACGTAAGCGTGAACATTGCGCCCGATCTGTTTATGAAGACAATTCTGTACACAACGCTGGTAAGTCGCCTGTGCACACTTGAGTCCAAAGGGCATAGACACATAGCAGAAGGCTCCAAAGGGAGTGATGAACGCCGTCTTCTCCTGATCCTTAACTGCCATCTTAATCTGATGATACCCGGAATAGGCATCCAAGAAACTTAAGCGTGCACAACCTGCCGTAGCATCAATGATTTGGTCAATGCGGGGGAGAGCAAAAGGATCAGCCAGACACGCCTTGTTCAAGTCCGTGTAGTCCACACACATCCGCCAGGTGCCGTTCTTCTTGAGTACGAGCACCGGGTTAGCCAACCACTCCGGGTGAAAAACTTCAACAATGAACCCGGCCGCCAAGAGCCGGGCCACTTCTTCACCAATAGCTTTCCGCCTCTCTTCGTTAAACCGTCGAAGGAACTGTCTGACCGGCTTAAATTTTGGATCAACATTGAGAGTGTGCTCAGCGAGTTCTCTAGGTACACCTGGCATGTCAGAAGGTTTCCACGCGAAGATGTCCCTATTCTCACGGATGAACTCGATGAGCGCGCTTTCCTATTTCGGGTCCAGATTTGCACTGATGCTAAACTGCTGAGACGAGTCACCTGGAACAAAATCAACAAGTTTAGTCTCATCAGCTGATTTAAATTTCATTGCTGGTTCATTCTCCGTGGTTGGCTTTTTCAGAGAGGTCATATCTGTTGGGTCAACATTGTCTTTGTAAAACTTCAACTCCTCTGTAGCACAAACAGAATCTGCATAAGCTGCGTCGCCTTCCTCGCATTCTAGAGCCACCTTTCGGCTGCCGTGAACCGTAATAGTCCCGTTGTGACCCGGCATTTTGAGCTGTAAGTACACATAGCACGGCCGTGCAATGAACTTGGCATAAGCCGGCCGTCCAAATATAGCATGGTATGGACTTCTTATCTTGACCACCTCAAAGGGCAGCTTCTCCACCCTGTAGTTGTTCTCATCACCAAAAGCCACTTCCAATTTGATCTTGCCGACTGGATAAGCCGACTTACCGGGTACCACACCATGGAAGATAGTGTTTGACTGGCTGAGGTTCTTATCGACTAGCCCCATACGACGGAAAGTCTCATAATAGAGGATATTGATGCTGCTGCCTCCATCCATGAGTACCTTTGTGAACTTATAGCCTCCCACCTGAGGAGCCACCACTAAGGCCAAGTGACCCGGGTTATCCACCCGGGGAGGGTGATCCTCCCTACTCCACACTATAGGCTGCTCAGACCACCGTAAGTAGCGTGGAACCGCCGGCTCAACAGCATGAACAGCTCTCTTGTGAAGCTTCTGATCCCGTTTGCACAAACTGGTGGTGAACACATGATACTGTCCACCACTGAGCTGCTTTGGGTTAGTCTGATAACCCCCTGCTACTGTTGATGGCCCTGACCAGACTGTTGATTAAAGCCCCCTTGACCGTTCTAAGGACCGGAATTTGAGCCGCCGCCCGGGCCATGAAAGCCGCCGGCACCTGAGCCGCCGCCCGGGCCATTGTAGCTCTTAAAGGCCTTCATGATCGCGCAATCCTTCCATAGGTGAGTCGCTGGCTTCTCTCTAGAGCCATGCCTTGGACAAGGTTCATTCAACAGCTGCTCCAGCGTTGGACCTGACCCGCCGCCTCGGGGAGGGGGCCTCCCCTTGCGTCGCTGGTTATTACCTTGGGAGTTGGCGTTGGCTACAAACTCTAGGCTGCCATCGGCCTTACGCTTGCCTCCTCCTTGGTTCCCCGGGTTAAACTGAGGACCCTTGCCGTTGCCGTTCTTCTTTCCCTTCCCTGTCCTTTCATCGTCTGAAGGGGGATCCTTGGTACCGTCAGAATCGGCGTACTTGACAAGAGCCGCCATTAGGGTACCCATATTGGTGCAGTCGCGTTTAAGCCTTCCGAGTTTCATCTTAAGGGGCACAAAGCGACAGTTCTGTTCCAACATTAAGACTGCAGAGCCGGCATCCATCTTATCTGATGAATGTATGATCTCCTTGACCCGGCGAACCCAATGGGTCGTGGATTCACCCTCCTGCTGCTTACAGTTAGTCAAATCCACAATAGACATAGACTGCCTACAGGTATCTTTGAAGTTTTGAATGAACCGGGCTTTCAGCTCAGCCCAAGACCCAATGGAGTTCGGTGGTAGCCCTTTCAACCACGTGCGGGCAGTTCCATCTAACATCATGGTGAAATATTTGGCCATGGCCGCCTCACTGACCTCTAGCAATTCCATAGCCATCTCATAACTCTCAATCCAGGCTGCAGGCTGTAAGTCAGCTGTATAGTTAGGCACCTTCCTAGGGCCCTTGAAGTCTTTAGGCAGACGTTCATTACGGATGGCTGGCACCAAACAAGGGACACCCCCGGTCCTGGTAGAAATACCCACATCAACGGACGTCGTTGGATAAACCGGGGGGGTCTGGTAAGCCGTCAATTGAGGCACCTGCTCCGCCTCTTGCCGCGCTTGGTCTGCTGCGTAAAAGGCTCCATTATGAGCCGGGCCATGGCAAGGGGGCGGGTCATGGCGTCGGACATTACTTGAGCCGGTTGCTGAGACCATGTGCCGGCTGTAACTTGGGCTCTGGCCTGGACGAGGGGTCGAGTGGATCATGTCCCGGCTATAGGAGTACGCCTCTTGCTGTGCCAGTGCCGTCTGCAGGAGTTCCCTGACCCGGCGGGTTTCGATGGCCGCCGGAGAGTCGCCGTCAACGGGGAGAGCCGCCAGTCGTGCTGCCGCAGCCACCATGTTCTCCAGCGGGTTATCATAATGACCCGGGGGTATCGGCACATACTGAGGCAGGGCAGGGGGCACCTGGGGCGGCCCCATCACTCGTGGCTGGACAAGGGGTCCAGACCCGGGCGCAATGACCCCTGGCGGGTTACTAGACCCTGCACCCGGCGTGTTGAAAAGATTGCGTGGATCGTAAACCGGTGGGAGTCGAGACTGGGCCTTCTGATGCCTCCTTCTCATGACCTCGTTGGCCGCGTTCTGATCCATCGTGAGTTGGAAGGACTGTGCCTGAATCAGCTGAGTCCGGGCGTCGAGAGCCGCCCGCTCCGCAGCCAGCCTGATCCCTTCCGCTGCAAGGTCCTCTTTAGCTTTTATCAGATCCAATCTTAGCTGTGCCACCTCCGCATCATGCTGAGCTTGATCCGCCGGGTCAACCATGGCGGTTAACAGGGCCGTCATCTTGTCCGTGAGATCCATTAGCACCTGAGCCGGAGAAGGCACTGGGTTTCCCGCTCCAACAGCGGGGTTCTGAACAGGCTGCGCACCAGCCATAAAAACTCCAACCTGACTTGGTGGCTCAAAAAGGTCCGGAATACTGTCACCATCGGAACAACCCATGAGCCTGCCATCTTGAAGCTGGTACAACGAGTTTGACTCATCGGTGGCCGACTCGTCATCAGAGCCGGCGGCCGCCTCATCACCAGATCCAGATCGATCGGAGAGTCCTCCATGGATACACCCCACAAAAGCATGCTTTAAGGCAGGCCGGGCCCGGGCGGTTTGTGCACGCTGAGCCGTTTCGATGAGATCGGCGCAGAGATCCGGCTCGGGGCCCGGCTCACCAATCTTGCCAATGAAGACATGAATTGCGCCAAAGGGGACCCGGTACCCGTACTCAATTGAGCCGGCGTCGGGGCCCCAGTCCGCATCGTCAATGTAGAGCTTGCCGCGACGACTCTTGGTCATCCGGCCCACAGCGTATCCCTTGAGCCCTTCGAAGCTGCCCTTCAAGAACTCCAATCCACCGTGCGCGAGCCCCACGGTGGGCGCCAACTGTCGTGGAATTGTCACGGCAGATGTCCTCGAGCTAGGACTTAGTCGTGGAGCCATCGCAACCAGGAAGCTTGAAGGGGTTATGCGGGACAAGGAACACGAGGGTTTATACTGGTTCGGCCCCTTACGGTGAAGGTAAAAGCCTACGTCCAGTTTGAGGTGATATTGATTAGGGTTACGATCACCAGGGAGCTAAACAGCTATGCCCGGCTCTCGATGAGGTTGTTGTCGCCTTGAACCGCTCCCGGGTCGTCCCTTTATATAGGGAGGCTGACGCCCAGCAGCCCTTAGAGTCCCGGCCGGCTCATAAGAACGTCCGGCTCGGACTCTAAACTATACTTGCCTTACACTACAAGTCTACTATAATAATGATTGTAACTACAGGCCCTAAGCCATATCCGGGTCTCAGCCTATCTCTGGCCCATCGTCTTGAAACTTGGCTCCGGGCTTCTGGCAATGACCATCCGAAGAGTAACCCGGCCCCTCCTGGCGGGTGACTCTAAGGTCTATATCCTCAACAGCGATCGAAGGTTTGTTGAACATTTTCATTGTCGAGTCTTTTGAAGCGGTTGAATAGATTGCGAAGAACATCAACTCGAGAGTCACGCTGAGTTGAGACTCCTTCATTTACTTTGGACAGCCTATCCCAGATAAGCTTAGCAGTTTCCAAAGCACTCACTCTTCCATACTGTCCTTTGCTCAGATGACACATATGATATTCTTCGCTTGAGAATCGAGTTGCTTGAATCTCTTCACATCGGCAGCGTTCAGTGAGGGTGAGACAGAGGGAACACCATTTTCCACCACATACCAGAGATCGTTATGAATAGCCTCAAGATGCATTCGCATCTTATTCTTCCAGTAGGGGTAGTCCGCCCCATCGAAGGTAGGACACCCAGCAGAGACCTTGATCATACCTGCGGTCGACATAACTAAAACTCCAGGCGGTTAACCAAAATCACACAGAACAAGGGAGTACCTTGTTCTGATACCAATTGAAAATGCGTTATATGGACTAGAGGGGGTGAATAGGCGATTTTTATGAATTCTTCACTGAGGAATTTGTGGGTGAGGAAATTCCTTAGCGAAGAACTACTTGTAGTGGAATAAGTACTCAAAAGTATGCATAGCAGAACACAAGCATAGTCATCATGATGAAATGAAAACAAGCACAGAGTACAGAAAGTGTAAACACAGGATAACACAGGATGAAGACAAACAGACTGAAGAAATTGAACTGAGGAAATTGAGAAAGTCTTCAGTCAAAGTCTTCAAACACAGATATGAACAAGCATACAACACAGTAATGAGGAAATGAAAGAGTTGAGGAAATAGAACCAGTAAGCTTGGTGAAGACAATGATTTGGTAGACCAGTTCCACTGTTGTCTCAGTTGTACATCTGGTTAGGGCGGCTAGGTATTTAAACCTGAGGAAACACAGTCCCGGACACCTAGTCCTGAACACGCAGTCCAGGACACTTAGTCCTCCCGTATTCCCCTTGAGCTAAGGTCACACAGACCTCGCCCAATCACTCGTGGTAAGTCTTCAGGTGACTTCCAAACCTTCACAAACTCGGTCACTCGGCGATCCACAATTTCCTCTTGGATGCTCTAGACCATGACGCCTAACCGTCTAGAAGAAGCACAGTCTTCAAAGGTAACAAGCGTCGGATCCACGCAGGATCAATCTCTTCAGTGATGCTCAATCACTTTGGGTTTGTAGGTGTTTGGGTTTGGGTTTGGGTTTTGGGTTTTCCTCACTTGATGATTTTCGCTCAAAGTCCTCGGAGGATGGGATGCTCTCAAATGACAAGTGTCAGTTTCTCTCGGAGCAGCCAACCAGGTAGTGGTTGTAGGGGGTGGCTATTTATAGCCCAGGGAGCAGCCCGCCATGATAAGACATAAATGCCCTTCAATGATATGACTGTTAGGTGGGTAGATATTTTTGGACAGCTGGCGCATAGCACAGCAACGGTCAGAAATTTGAGTATCAAATTCCTCAGGGCTATCATGCTCCTCACTGTGTAGGCAATTCGCACTAGCGAATTCCTAACTCCTCAGTCAGAACAAATTCCTCAGAGACCAGAAGAACTTCGTCTCTGTCACTGAAGAATATGACTGAACTGTATGAGATTTCCAATGGCTTCACTCGAAGGGATTGGTAGGTGTAGGATTTTGAGTTGAGCATCACATGGAAATTTTTCCTTAGTATTTCCTCGACCCCCTTTAACAGTACGGTGTTTCCTATGACTCAAGAAAGAGAAAATGAAACTACGAAAACAAAAGTCTTCACGCTTCATGTTCCTCAAATGAATACCAAGTCTTCAAGGTTACACCAATTTCTTCACTTTTAAAGTCTTCAGAAAGTCTTCAGAAATCCAAAGTCTTCAGTCGAAGAACTTCATTTTTAGGGGTCGACTTTCTCTGTCAATATCAAACTCCTCATAGACTTATAGACCTGTGTACACTCATAAACGTATTATTCCCTTAACCTATAAGTCTTCAATACACCAAAATCACTAAGGGGCACTAGATGCACTTACAGTGCAGTGTCGACACGCGCTGAGGTTGGAGGTGGTGAAGTAGCATCATCTTGGTCATCTATGACTCTGGCATTCACCGTTGTAGCTGAGGAGGAATAGTCAAAGTCTTCAAGAGAGGGAGTCCGACGCAAGACAACATTCCTTGGAGGAGTGGAGTCAAACTTGAATCTTTCAGTGAAGCCATTGTCTTGAAGATTTGCTTCAGCACTTAGCAATGTCAAACTCTTCCATGACCTCCGACAGGTTTCATGAGTGACAAAGGCATTCTTGGTGGCAAGGTTGCGAATACGATTGACATCCACCAAGAGGCTTTGCATCTGTCGCTTCAGCCAGTAGTGATGCTTATCCTGTTTCTGATGAAGGGCGGCGAGAAGCTCTTGGTCATTGAGGACACGAGATCGCTTTCAAGGCCTTTGCGCAATTGTGCTCTCAGTGGCTTCAGTATTGGCACGATGAGGGCCACGTGTATTGCCAGCCAAAGGATAAACACGAGTGACTGCCTGGACTCCTGCAATGGGCTGGGTGAAGCTTTGGTGATTAGCATTGTGAAGATAAATGGGCTCCTTGGCAGGCTCTGGGTATATGGCTTCAACTGACATATCAACCTCTGGCAAAAAGATTAGATGGTTGCGAGCAGAAGGCTGATAGTTGACAGCAGAGTGAAGCTTGATCAGGCGCATAACCCATGGAGCGTAGAACTTCAGACCAAAGAGATCAGAGCCTGATGCAGCCAATTGCCTGATAAAGAAGTCTTGAGCATTGAAGCTGATGCCATTGAAGATATAAAAGATCAATGTCTTCATCGCTCCTTCAAGCTTTGCTGCAGAAGAATGTCCCTTGATGGGCCATAGAGTTTGCCTTATGATATGATAGATTGTTCGGGGCAGACACTCTAGGTCTTCAACAAAGAATTCTCTTGGGTATTCTGCGTCGCATGGCAGAGGCTTCATCATGCTTAGCATTTGGCTCATGTTGGGCTCTGGCTTCTAAAAGATGCTCTCCAATGCATTGCGGTGAAGCTAAAAACCAGGCTCGAGAGTTCACCTGGAGTGGGCAGGCGAGTTAGCTCAATGATATCAAGAGCTTTGGCTTCATGATGGACATTGCCTGTCATCCACTCAAGGACCCAAGTCTTCGGATCCCTGTTGTAGCCGCGAATGTGGAGGGTAGCATAAAATTGTAGTAGAAGCTCTTCATTCCAATGCTCCTTATCAGTCAAAAAGTTCAGGAGACCAGCATCACGGAAGCAGTCAAGGGCTTCTTCAAGGCAGGGTAGTCCAGCAATGGCTTCACAGTCTAGACGCATATGTGGAAAGATGCGCCCTTGGTCATAGAGAACACAAGAATAATAATTGCGCTGCTGATAGCTCCAGAACCGATCAGATGAGATCCTTGGTTTGGAATAGGGGTTCTTGGCACTATCAAAGAAAGTGTTGTGCGCAATGAAGCCATTTGCATTGAAGGACCCTGGTGAAGTGGCAGTACTTGGAAACCTGGGCAACCTTGGCTTTGGCTTCTGGACCTAAGGCCTGTGCTCGACATGATAGTCAAATTGCGGGCCAGCAGCAGGTGGAGGAACTAGAATGGGCCATCGGACTGTAACCAGCTGACCACGATCAAATGCTTGCTCGATGGTGTGTGGCCTTGGAGGCGGTACAGGAGCAGTGGCAGTGGCATTGACTTCAGGCTGCAGATTTGCATCAGGTGCAACATTGGCTTCAGGTGCGATCACTTCGGGCACTACATTAACTTCAGGCGCCACATCAGCTTCAGCCATGACAACGTCATTGGCTTCAGTATTTGTGTTGGTGGTCGCCTCAATGTTATCAACCTCTACTCGAGTAGCTAGAGGGTCGGACACGTTCTCCTCGAGAACAACTTCAAGGTTGGTTGGGGGTGTAGCAACACGTTCTTCTTCATTTCCTTGCTCTTCTTGTTCATCGGCTGATGCAGCCGGAATATCGTCAGCCTCTTTGGCTTCAGACTCGGGGATGTTCGCAGTAGGAGAGGCTTCAAGAAATACTTGGCGTGATACTGATTGGTGCTCTTCTCCTTCTGGAACACTTGACAGAGTGACTTGTGGCCTTGGCCCTTTACGAAGCCTGCGAAACGCTGGCGACGCTTGTGGAGATGGAGTAGGTTGGGCCTCAAAGTCATCATCTTCAAGAACCGGAGTGGTGACTTGATTTGGGGGAGTAGCTGGTGTTTCTTCTTGACGGGGGGAGTCTTGAGGGTGATCAGCTCATGAATCATCCTGAGCGATTGGCGTCAAAGGACGACCAATGTTGATGAGTTCGTTGTTCGTGAGAACAGGCGATGATACCACATTGTTCTCGATCTGAGGAAGGACTTCATCATCTTCTACATTGTCTTGGTGACCAATGTCTTCAGCTGCGGTAGGGTTGACAGCTGGAATGTCTTCTGCTTCAGGAGCCTCTGGGGAAGCAGGCTCATGAACTATCAAACGACGCTCTTGTTGTGCAGATGCAGGACGAGCAACGGAAATTGGCTCGACGACAAGGGGCTCTGTGGGAGCAGCCCGATCTTTCTTCTTGGTTTTGAGATTCTTGGCAGGTGGAGCATCATCAGTGGTGTTCTTGGTCTTGCGCCTTCTGGCTTTGGCTTCAGCTGCCCTTGTTTTCTTGAGCTCTAAAGCCACTGTGGGGACCTTAGGCTTCACGCCTGTCATACTAGCGGGAAAGACAATGCGAGCTTCTTCCCGCCTGGATGCATCAGCTTGGTCCACAGCAGGCTTCTTCTGCTTGGCAGCCATCTTGGGGTCGATGCCAGGACGCCCAAGTGCCTTGCGCTTCTCAGCTTCATTGTAAGCTTGAACACACTTGGCAGCCAGATGCTTCATTCGCTCTCGAGAACCATTGGCTTCGTCATGTTTCTTGTGAAACGCCTCCTTGAGCTCATGCAGCATTGTCTTGAAGTTTTGTACATCTGTCACACTGAGCTTGGCCATATGCTTCTTGAACTGAGCCTTCTCATAGTCGGTCTTGTGCTTCAGTTCAACAATTCTCTAAGCTAGAGCCAACTCAGGAGCAATGGCTCCATGGAAGGAGACGCTGAGGCCAATGGGGAGTTGGAGATCATCAAAGCTGAGGTTGGGGGTGTCAAACCACTCATCAATGAAATTGTTCAACACTTCCACGTCAAAGAGAGGCAAATCATTGAAGATGTCTGCCTCTTGCTTGCTCTTTATCAGCAGCTCAAGAGCATCATTAGCAAGATCGTCATCACTCGACAGATCAATGGCGTCGTTCTCATTTCTTAGAACAGCAGCAGGGGTCAGTGCTTGACCAGTGGTGTGTATGGGCTTCTTCTTCTTCTTCTCAGACTTGGAGATGCGTGAGAGATCTTCAGACGGCACACTTGGTGCAGGAGGAGCAGTGGCCAGAGGCTTCGCTCGCAAAGCTCTTGGTGCAGTGGAAGGCTTTCAAGCCTTGGCACGGCTGCCCCTTGAACAATAATGTGAGTGATGATACCTTCTAGGTTGTAGAAGGGCCCAACAAGATTGGGTTCAGCTTCGCGTGTGCCATCGGCACGAGGAGCAGAGGGACCTGGGTTGAAGTCTAATCCCCGCGACTTCTTGTTCTCTTTGGCCGAGTTCTTGGCAAACTGAAAGTTGCGCTTGAACAGATTGTCGTCACGACACCATAGCAGCGAAGATGGGTCGGCATCAGCAGGCTGTGGTCCACGAACCATGCAAGGGTAGAAACCTTGATCAATGGCTTTAGCTCTGGACCTGGGTGGAAGATTTTTGTACAAGATGTCTCCCCAGGGTCGCTTGATGGCATTCTTTTCAGCATATTCTTGGGTCACGAACCTGTACTTGAACCATTGCTCTGCCCAATATCTTCGAATCCATTGGATTCGAGTTTCATGCTGATTGTAGTCCTCCTCTGGATCTGTCTTGTATAGCTCATAGAGATCAGGTGGCAAATCTCTTGATGTTCCCCCACGGCACTGTCTGCCTCCCTTCCTTGCTGACTTATCTGTGGCCATGTAGTTCAGACTGAATGGCTTCAACACTGTCAAAGGCTTCCATCTGCTGGTCAGACAGGAACTGGCTTCGGGAGAGTTGATATGATGTTGTAAGAATTCTTCAAATGAATGCAGACTATGAGAACCAAGGGATTCTCCAACGGACATGTACCTGTGACAGCATTAGATATGCGAGGGAAGGGGAAGAGGTCATATGCATTCTCAGAAGATTTTGAAGATAAATGAGTTTAGAAGACATTGACCTCATAGCGCGAAGACATTCACTTATATGTTGAGAGTTGGTTCCAGATTTGTACGAATCCAAGAATAGGTACAAGTGAGGAATCTAACTACGTGTGAAGCATAAGTGAATATACTAGGCATCATATGAGATGCAAAACAGGAGAGATCGAAATTTGTGGAGGCAGAAACCACTTTTTGGTAGGAAGATTGAATCTATCGGATCAAAAAGACAGTAAAAAGAGATTTTTAATTTACCACACGATGAACTGCTAGACGGAGTAGAAGATGAGGCCGAGTAGTTCGATCTTCCGTGCCCTAACTTGGCGACGGAGGAAACCTACGGCGGCGGCGGAGAAGACGATGTCCGCGGCCGGCGTGAAGACGGCGTCGGAGAGGTCGCGGCAGCTAAGCGCTTCGTCGCCGGCGTCATCGAGAGCTAGCGGTGGTGCTAGGGTTTGTCGAGGTGGAGAGGTGGAAGAAAGATTTTGACCACGATGGGATGTGCATTTATAGGGAGAGGGACGGCACAGCGCAATTACGCAGGTGCCCCTGGCGGTTCACATCTGAGGGACACGTGGCAAACATGCAACACATTGGGAGTTGTTCCATGTTCCCACGCACGCCTGGACTGTCGGGTGGTCGTTCCGGCTTCTCCGGGTTTCAGGCAATAAGAATTGAGCATTTAAAACAGATTTAATGTTTCTCTCTATATCTTCTGCGCAGAGAAGACATTCGACGGTTTCAACAGAATGCATATGATTTGGATAGATAGAGTTTGAGGTAGAAGCATAGAGAGGTTAGGGTCCGATCACATTCACTTAGTTCAAAAGATTCAAACGAGAAGACATAGCTATAAGTGAATGTTGTAGAGGACAGAACACTAATATATGTATATATGAGAATAAGACCAAATCAACATTGTGAAGATAAACATGAAGTCATGTTAATATTGAAGACAAACTAAATGCGAAGACTTAGCAAATGTAACGCCATGAGAAAAACACTTCAAAAAAAGAATTTGGTGGTGGTGTTACCCACTGTATAGGAAGTATTAGACCCAGACATGGCGCACAATTATCGTGGCGCTCCGAAGTCAAATTCCGCATTAATGTATTCACACTCAGAGTGTAAGTCTTCATTGATAGAAGACATACATTACTTTGTGTGTTGCACATCTAAGTCATCAACATGCATAAGTGTTAGGATGTGTGCCTGATCACAGCACATTCGAGGATTCCAAGATATTTAGCTCACACCGCAACTTGCAAAACCTTTTCTCATCCAAGGTCTTTGTGAAGATATCTGCCAATTGCTCTTCAGTGTTGACGTGCATGATATCAATATCTTCCTTCATGACATGATCTCTGAGAAAGTGATGACAAATTTCAATGTGCTTTGTCTTCGAGTGCTGAACTGGGTTGTTGGCAATCTTGATGGCGCTCGCAGTAGAGTGGTACTTGTTTTAGATGGATGCCATAGTCCTTGAGTGTTTGCTTCATCCATAGAAGCTGAGCGCAGCAAGATCCAGCAGCAATGTATTCAGATTCAGCAGTGGAGAGTGATACACAGTTCTGCTTCTTTGAAGACCAGCAGACAAGTGATCGTCCCAGAAAGTGACATGTGCCTGATGTAGACTTGCGATCCACCTTGTCACCAGCATAATCAGCATCCGAGAATCCAACTAGATCAAACTCTGAGCCCTTTGGATACCATAATCCTAATGTTGGGGTGTAAGCCAAATATCGAAGAATTCGCTTCACAGCTAAGTGATGCGATTCCTTTGGTGCCGCTTGGAATCGAGCACACATGCAAACACTAAGCATGATATCTGGCCTAGATGCACATAAATAAAGTAAAGAACCAATCATGGAGCGGTATACCTTTTGATTGAACTCTTTACATGACTCTTTGTTGGCATTGGCGTCGTATAACCTTTGCAGTCTTGCATTCCAAACTTCTTCCGGCAATCTTTGAGATATTTCTCTTGAGATATGAAGATGTCATTGCTTTGTTGACGAATTTGAAGACCAAGGAAGAACTTCAGCTCACCCATCATGGACATCTGATATTGCTCTTGCATCATGTGTCCAAACTCATCACTGTATTTCTAGTTGGTGCAGCCGAAGATAATGTCATCCACATATATTTGGCACACAAACAGTTTACCATCATATGTCTTCGTGAAGAGTGTGGGATCCAGGGAACCAGGTTTGAAGCCTTTGCTCTTCAGGAAGTCTTTGAGTGTGTCATACCAAGCGCGAGGGGCTTGTTTGAGGCCATACAGTGCCTTGTTTAGCTTGTACACCATATCAGGATGTTTTGGATCTTCAAAGCCATGAGGTTGTGCAACATACACTTCTTCTTCAATCTTGCCATTGAGAAATGCACTCTTCACATCCATTTGATACAGCAGGATGTTGTGATGATTTGCATAGGCTAGCAATGTGTGAATACCTTCAAGCCTAGCCACGGGAGCAAATGTTTCATCGAAGTCAATCCCTTCAACTTGAGTGTATCCTTGAGCAACGAGACGAGCCTTGTTTCTGACAACTTGACCATGCTCATCTTGCTTGTTGCGATATATCCATTTTGTGCCTATTATGTTGTGCTTGCGGGGGTCAGGACGCTTGACAAGTTCCCAGACATTGTTCAGCTTGAACTGTTGAAGCTCTTCTTGCATAGCTTGAATCCATTCAGGTTCCATGAAGGCTTCAGCAACTTTCTTGGGTTCAGATATTGAGACAAATGCAAAGTGCCCACAGAAATTTGCTAGCTGTGTTGCTCTTGAACGAGTGAGTGGACCAGGTGCATTGATGCTATCAATTATCTTCTCAATCTGTACTTCATTTGCAACACGAGGATGAACTGGACGAAGATTTTGCTCTTGCTGATCATTGTCATCGTTAGAAGGATTGTCTTTGGGCTGAGCATTGTCTTCAGGTTGATTAGGTGCAAAAATGATAAGTTCCTCTTCAGGCTGTGCTTCAGACGGTATGATTTCTCCAGTTCCCATTAGCTTGATGGATTCACTAGGGGGAACTTCATCTAGCACATTTGGCAGGTGCTCTCTTTGCGAGCCGTTAGTCTCATCGAACCGCACATCCACAGTTTCAACCACTTTATAGTGAAAGAGGTTGAAGACTCTGTAGGAGTGCGGATCCTTTCCGTAACCAAGCATAAAACCTTCATGTGCTTTCGGTGCAAATTTTGAAGTGTGATGTGGATTCTTGATCCAGCACCTAGCACCAAATACTCTGAAGTAACTGACATTTGGCTTCTTACCAGTGAGGAGTTCATAGGATGTCTTCTTCAGAAGCTTGTGAAGATAAACACGGTTGATGACATGGCATGCAGTATCAATAGCTTCAGGCCAGAACTTTCTTGGAGTCTTGTATTCATCGAGCATCGTCCGTGCCATCTCAATGAGCGTTCTGTTCTTGCGCTCCATGATGCCATTCTACTGGGGTGTGTACGGAGCTGAGAACTCATGAGTGATGCCCAATGTATCCAGGTAAAGGTTGAGGCTGGTGTTCTTGAACTCTGTGCCGTTGTCACTTCTGATATGTTTGATCTTGACGCCATAGTTGTTCATGGCACGGTTGGCGAAGCATCTGAAGACATCCTGCACTTCAGTCTTGTAGAGAATTATATGCACCCACATATATCTTGAATAATCATCAACAATGACGAAGCCATAGAGACAAGCAGTAGTAGTGAGAGTAGAGTAGTGAGTAGGGCCAAATAAGTCCATGTGTAGCAGCTCGAAGGGTTGAGATGTCGTCATGATTGTCTTCGAGGGATGCATGGCCATTGTCATCTTTCCAGCTTCGCAGGCACCGCACAAGTGATCCTTCTTGAACTTGACGCCCTCGATGCCTATGACATGCTTCTTCTTTGTGAGAGTGTGTAAGTTTCTCATGCCAGCATGCCCTAGCCTCCGATGCCAGAGCCAGCACTCTGAAGCTTTTGCTAGAAGACATACGACAAGTTGTGGTCCTGCTGAGAAATCTACCATGTACAGATCATCTTTATGATACCCTTCAAAGACTAGAGACTTGTCAGATTCCATTAGTACAAGGCAACGATATTTTCCGAATATCACAATCATGTTCAAGTCACAAAGCATTGAGACAGACATTAAGTTGAAACCAAGGGATTCAACAAGCATCACTTTATCCATGTGCTGATCCTTTGAGATTGCAACTCTACCTAGGCCCAATACCTTGCTTTTACCAGTGTCAGCAAATGTGATGTGACTCTTGTCAGATGGACGTAAGGTTGAGTCCATGAGAAGACTCCGATCACCAGTCATATGATTAGTGCATCCGCTGTCCATAATCCATTCTGAAGCATGAGGTGGGGATAGGCTTCACCAAGAGTATTGTGAAGCATAAACATTTGATGCACAAGAGAATTATCAAATCTCAGATCAAGATTAGGACTGATAGGATGATTGGCAAGCGATTCAGGAACAAAATACATAGTGAGACCATTTGGGCATTTGATCTTGCGCCCTACAAGATGTTTTAGGTCCCCAGCATTAGCATCAGACGCCTTTGATTTTCGGCTAGAGACCTTTCCCTGCAAAAGAAAGTTAATTCTTCTTAACCACCCACATCTTCAGGGGTGGCTTAGAAGGAATGAGTCTAAGTGCAGCATCTGAGAACTTCAGCTTTGAAGCCCTAGCAAATAGCCTTGCAGGAGGTGAATAGTACTCATATGAATAAGCAGAAAAGTTCTTAGTTTTATGAACTGAAAGTGCTAGTTATCGACTAGAGGGGGGTGAATAGGCGATTTTTATGAAAGTCTTCAAAACATGAGAGTTTCAAAGACAAACAATAGAAATGAACTTATTGATATGCAGCGGAAGGTAGACTACACTAAGCAAGCCATAGTCAAGTATACAATGAAGTGAAAGCACGAAGACTAATAGCAGCTAGGTAGTAAAGATCAGGATGGAAGATAGTATGAAGCCAAACAACGATAGTAGTCACACAGTGAAGTCAAACAGGTAGTGCAAGCAGGCAATGACTTCACGAAGACAAACTGTAAGTAAAGAGAGGGAGAGGATAGAACTAGTCACTTGGTGAGGACAACTGATTTGTTGGACCAGTTCCAGCTGCAGTGACAACTGTACGTCTAGCTAGGGAGGCTGAGATTTAACTCAGAAGACCGTGTCTTCACCTTGTTCCCCTTGAGCTAAGGACACCCAGTCCTCGCCCAATCACTCTGGTAAGTCTTCAAGGTAGACTTCCAAACCTTCACAGACTTCGTTCACCGGCGATCCATAATGACTCTTGGATGCTCAGAACGCGACGCCTAACCGGCTGGAGGATTCACAGTCCTCAAGTGTAACAAGTCTTCAGGTCACGCGGACAGAAAGACTTCAGTGATGCCTAACACTCTTTGGCTCTGGGTGTTTGGGCTTTGTCCTCGCAAGGATTTCTCTCTCTCAAAAGCTTCGGAGGTGGGTTGCTCTCAAACGACAAAAGCCATGCACTAACTCTGAGCAGCCACCAATTTATGGTGTAGGGGGTGGGCTATTTATATCCACTAGGCAACCCGACCTAATTTGTCCGAAGTGACCCTGGGTCACTAAGGAACTGACACGTGTTCCAACGGTCAGATTTCAAACACACGCGGCAACTTGACTTGGGCTACAAGTAAAGCTGACTCATCCGCCTCTGGATAAGATTTGCTCTCATTGTCTTCGCTCGAAGACATAGGATTTGGTTGAGCATCACTTCAATCACTCTGACTTTGTTCACTGGGACCCACTTAACAGTACGGTGGTTCCTATGACTCAACAAAGAAGAAAAGGAAACAACGAAACAACTAAGTCTTCGCGCGATGTCTTCTCATGTCATAGTCTTCACTGTGAATATCTTCACATACCAGCATTGTCTTCAATGTCTTCATACATTTTTAGGGGTCATCTCCGGTAGGTAAACCGAATCAATGAGGTACTACTACCTGTGTTATCCTGCAATTCTCACAAACACATTAGTCCCTCAACCAGGTTTGTCGTCAATACTCCAAAACCAACTAGGGGTGGCACTAGATGCACTTACATGAACATAGCGGTTTGAAGAAACACGCTCATATTCATAAGTTTGAGTATGATTTCCCTGCAAAACATTAGCGTTAGGGTGACTCAGGTGAGTCCTCTGTCTGCATGAAGCCTTTGGACCATATGAAGCCTTTGGTCTGGGATTTGTCTTCTTCCCAGGCGGTGTCATGATGACATTCACAGGAAGATTCTCAAGACAACTTTTGGGAAGCCAGATCTTCTTCATAGGTGGCCCATTCCTGCAGTTAGTACCAATATACCTGGCAAACACTTCACCATTCTGATTCTTAAACAGTTTATAGTTTGCATCAAAGGATTCATCAATGATAATAGGGTTAGCACAAGTGAAGCCAGCTAAGGTGGATGGATCCACTGAAGGCCCCTTTGCAGCAACCCATGTGGTTTTGGGGTACTGCTCAGGCTTCCAGTAGGAGCCATCAACATTCATTTTCCTCTCGAACCCAACACCCTCTTTCCTAGGGTTTCGGTTCAGAATCTGCTTTTTGAGGACATCGCACAGTGTCTGATGCCCTTTGAGACTTTTGTACATCCCTGTTTCAAGCAATGTTTTCAACCTAGCATTTTCATCAACAATAGTAGTGGTATCCTCAGCAGAGGGGTTAGTTACCACATCAATAGTTGAAGATATTGCAACAGTAGCAGCAGTAGAACATTCCGCAACACAAGTAGCGTTATCACGCTCAAGGCATTTTAGACATGGTGGTTCAAATCCTTCCTGAGCGGGACTGATCTGTTGAGCGCGAAGTGACTCATTCTCTTTTTGAAGATCTTCATGAGCCTCTCTCAATTTCTCAAGCTCTTGCTTCCTTTGAAGATAATCATAGGAAAGCTTTTCATGAGTGGTTGAGATTGTTTCATGACGACTTTCAAGTTCCTGGTACTTAACATGAAGATTTTTTATGTCTTCAATTAAGGACTGGGAACGGGTCATTTCCGCCTCCAACAAGTCATCGCTTTTGTCTAACAGTTTTTGAGTATGTTCCACAGCTTTCTGTTGTTCAGTTGCAATTTTAGCAAGTGTTTTCTAGCTGGGTTTGGATTCACAATCAGAGTCATCTTCACTTGATGTTTGAAAGTAAGCATCTCGTGATTTTACCTTGGCACCACGTGCCATGAAGAAGTAGGTGGGAGCAGAGTCGTCCTTGTCATTAGCATCGGCGCGTTGGTGACGGGGCCATTGTCTTCAGTGTTGAAGATGGACTTGGCAACGTAGGCTGTAGCTAGAGCCAGACTTGCAACGCCAGGGTCGGACTCCTCCTCAGACTCCACCTCCGCCTCCTCAGAAGCAGACTCCTCCTCTGAATCCATCTCCTTGCCAACAAAAGCACGAGCCTTGCCAGATGAGCTCTTCTTATGTGATGAAGACTTGGACGAAGACTTGGAAGAAGACTTTGAGGATGTCTTCTTCTTCTTGTCATCAAGATCATATTCCTTGCTCTTCTTCTTCTTGTTCTCATTGTCCCACTGTGGACACTCAGAGATTGTAGTGTCCAGGTTTCTTGCACTTGTGACATGTTCTCTTCTTGTAATCATGAGTGGAAGCTTCATCATTTCTTGAGCTGGATCGTGAAGACTTTCTGAAGCCCTTCTTCTTAGTGAACTTCTGGAACTTCTTCACAAGCATAGCAAGCTACTTTTCAATGTCTTCAGGATCACCAGAACTGCAGTCAGATTCTTCTTCAGATGAGGAAACAGCTTTTGCCTCCAAAGCGCGAGTTCGGCCATAGTTGGGACCATAGATATCTCTTTTCTCAGATAGCTGGAACTCATGTGTGTTGAGCCTCTCAAGTATGTCAGACGGATCGAGTGTCTTGAAGTCAGGGCGTTCTTGTATCATCAGGGCAAGGGTGTCGAACGAGTTGTCAAGTGATCTCAGCAGTGTCTTGACGATTTCATGCTTGGTGATCTCAGTGGCGCCGAGAGCACGAGGCTCATTTGTGATGTCAGTGAGGCGATCAAATGTGAGCTGGACATTCTCATTGTCGTTTCTCTTGAAACGGTTGAAGAGGTTGCGAAGAACACTGATCCTTTGATCTCTATGGGTTGAGACGCCTTCGTTAACCTTGGAGAGCCAGTCCCAAACTAGCTTCGACGTTCCGAGAGCACTCACACGGCCATACTGTCCTTTGGTCAGATGACCATAGATGATGTTCTTGGCAGTAGAATCCAGTTGAATGAACTTCTTGACATCAGCAGGGTGACACCTTCACCAGTCTTGGGAACACCATTCTTGACGACATACCAGAGGTCGACATCAATGGCTTCAAGATGCATGCGCATCTTATTCTTCCAGTAGGGATATTCAGTTCCATCAAAGACAGGGCAAGCAGCGGAGACTTTGATTATCCCTACAGTCGACATAGCTAAAACTCCAGGTGGTTAAACCGAATCACACAGAACAAGGGAGTACCTTGCTTTGATACCAATTGAAAGTGCTAGTTATCGACTAGAGGGGGGTGAATAGGCAATTTTTATGGAAGTCTTCAAAACATGAGAGTTTCGAAGAAAAATAATAGAAATGAACCTATTGATATGCAGCGGAAGGTAGACTACACTAAGCAAGCCATAGTCAAGTATTCAATGAAGTGAAAGCACGAAGACTAATAGCAGCTAGGTACTAAAGATCAGGATGGAAGATAGTATGAAGCCAAACAACGATAGTAGTAACACAATGAAGTCAAACAGGTAGTGCAAGCAGGCTATGACTTCACGAAGACAAAATGTAAGTAAAGAGAGGGAGAGGATAGAACCAGTCACTTGGTGAGGACAAAGGATTTGTTGGACCAGTTCCAGTTGTTGTGACAACTGCACGTCTGGTTAGGGAGGCTGAGATTCAACTCAGAAGACCGTGTCTTCACCTTATTCCCCTTGAGCTAAGGACACCCAGTCCTCGCCCAATCACTCTGGTAAGTCTTCAAGGTAGACTTCCAAACCTTCACAGACTTTGTTCACCGGCGATCCACAATGACTCTTGGATGCTCAGAATGCGACGCCTAACCGACTGGAGGATTCACAGTCCTCAAGTGTAATAAGTATTCAGGTCACGCGGACAGAAAGACTTCAGTGATGCCTAACACTCTTTGGCTCTGGGTGTTTGGGCTTTGTCCTCGCAAGGATTTCTCTCTCTCAAAGGCTCCGGAGGTGGGTTGCTCTCAAACGACAAAAGCCGTGCACTAACTCTGAGCAGCCACCAATTTATGGTGTAGGGGGTGGGCTATTTATAGCCACTAGGCAACCCGAGCTGATTTGTCCGAAATGACCCTGGGTCACGAAGGAACTGACACGTGTTCCAACGGTCAGATTTCAAACACATGCGGCAGCTTAACTTGGGCTACAAGTAAAGCTAACTCATCCAGCTCTGGATAAGATTTGCTCTCATTGTCTTCGCTCGAAGACATAGGATTTGGTTGAGCATCACTTCAGTCACTCTGACTTTGTTCACTGGGACCCCACTTAACAGTACGGTGGTTCCTATGACTCAACAAAGAGGAAAAGGAAACAACGAAACAACTAAGTCTTCGCGCTCCATAGTCTTCACGCGATGTCTTCTCATGTCATAGTCTTCAATGTGAATATCTTCACATACCACCATTGTCTTCAATGTCTTCATACATTTTTAGGGGTCATCACCGGTAGGTAAACCGAATCAATGAGGGACTACTACCTGTGTTATCCTGCAATTCTCACAAACACATTAGTCCCTCAACCAGGTTTGCCGTCAATACTCCAAAACCAACTAGGGGTGGCACTAGATGCACTTACAGATATGAACACCATGAACAGTAATATCATAGAGGCTATGTTGGTTTTGATTCAACTACATGCATGAGCATGTGCCAAGTCAAGCCACTCGAACATTCGGAGGAGGATACCATAGCATCATACTACATCACAATCATTTTAGCGCTATGTTGATATCCAAGATAATCATTATCAACTCCCAGCTACTTATGCATGGCATGAGAAACTATAATCTCTAATTGTCATTGCAAACATGTTTAATCATAACGGGCTGAAGCCTGGATACTAGGTTAAACATATTTACACAAACAGAACAAGTCGAGTTCATACTAGTTTCTCTTTGCCACGGCCAGTTCATCGAATGTCGTCATTATTGCCTTTCACTTGCACGACCGAATGATATGAAAATACTAATAGTGCAAGAATGTCGTGGACTAAGCTGGAATCTGCAAAACATTTTATTCAATAGGAGAAGACAAGGTAAAATGTGCTCTTTATTAGTTCAACAATTATTCATATGAGAGCCACTCAACATTTTCATCATGGTCTTCTCCTCGGTAAGACTCGAATTAAAAAAAAGGAAAAGAAATTCAGAGAAACACACTAAAATATTTTTGGAGTTTTTGCTTTTCTTCAACAAGCAAATAAAAGGGAAAAACAAAAATGAGAAAAACTATTTACACGGGAAAGCTCCCAACAAGCAAAAGAAGAACAAGGAAATCTTTTTGGAATTTTTTTACTACTAAGCATGCATAGAAAGTAAATTACTACAACTAATTTTTTTGGTTTTTCTAAAGTTTTTCGAACACACAAGAAGAAAGCAAGAAAATAAATCTAAGCATGGATGATACAATGAAAAAGTGTGAGCAATGACAAATGGAATGATATGTGAACATGAATATAATGTTGGTGAGAAACACGTACTCCCCCAAGCTTAGGCTTTTGGCCTAAGTTGGTAGTCGATTAGTAGCCTGGAGGATAGTAGTCAGTGTGGTAGCTCACAGAGGCTCTCGGTGCAGATGCCTCAGCACGCCGTGCCGCCACTACTGCTGTGTTATGAGCTCGGGCCTCGCTCTCAAGAACAAAATATCTTCCCCTACTGTTATAATCAAAAAGAGTAGGCGCAGGCAAATATGTGTCCACAACATGTGATTGGTTAAACAACAGATTATAAGTGAAGTTATCAGCCCTTCCTTTGAGAATCTTATGATCTTTTAAGGTCTCAAAATCTAAATACTGCGTGGGTAGGATAGGATAAAAGGGTAAAAACACTCAGCCCTCGTGCTAGACGTGTGGCATAAATTCCACCATAGAACCAGCCACTTTTGGCGTTATGCTGAAGTCTACGTGCAACAATTGCTCCAAGGTTGTAATTCCTTTCACCAGTGAGAGCGGTGTAAATGAGGCTCAAGTCTGGCGCACAAAGTATGCTACAGTCTTGTTTGCCTACTATGCATTTCCCGTTAAATAATGCAAAATACTGGATTGCGGGAAAGTGAATGCTCTTTATTCTTCCTTGTCTCACTCCCCTATTTTCACTGTATTTTCACTGTAACAAAGGCTAGTCAAGAAGGACTCATACTCAGCCTTTGGTAGCTCATCAAGCGAACCCCAAAATGGGAGTTTGCAATGGTACGCAAAATTCTCCAGTGGGATAGTAAATGGTTCATCATAAAGCATAAACGACACCCTAGACTCATGTGGAAAATATTTAAATCCTTTGACAAATGATTCAGTGAGAAGATGGCGTTGTTCACACTTATCTGAAAGGTAGGGACCGAGACCGGCATTATGAACATATTGCTCAAATTCCTCCTTGATGCCCACTTGCACCATATGTTCATCGCAAGGCCATAAGCATGTTTTGGTGGCGGCATCTCGCGTGGAACTTTCACTTGGTTCAACATAAGACCGGTGAGCAGAACTGTCACTAGAGGATGCCCCCGAGGATCGTCTCCTCGAAGAACTCCTTCCAAATAGGTTCATCATGTCCGCGTACAATTTTCCAAAAATAAAAATTTTGGGGTGACAAAAATTTGTCAACAAAACTTTACAAAATTGATAGCAACTACTCATAGGGATACATAGAGGCCATAGCAAGCATTCAAACTACTTAGAACACTAAGAATTCAACATGCAAGCACATCTACAGCAACACCAAGAGTAGCTAATTATTCAAAGTATAAACACTAAAACAAAAACTAATTGGACAAATGGTGGAGTCACATACCAAGCAACAATCCCCCAAAACAGTTTCGGAAACGGCGCTTCGAGCAAAGAGATCGAAATCCGCGGGTTTGAGCTCAAGAACACGGAAGAGACATCAATGGCGATTTTTTTCGGAGGTAAGTGATGATGTGGTATGAAGAGGTAAGTGAGGGGGGCCATGATAACCCACAAGTATAGGGGATCAATTGTAGCCTCTTTCGATAAGTAAGAGTGTCGAACCCAACGAGGAGCTAAAGGTAGAACAAATATTCCCTCAAGTTCTACCGACCATCGATACAACTCTACGCACGCTTAGCGTTCGCTTTACCTAGAACAAGTATAAAACTAGAAGTACTTTGTAGGTGTTTTTGGATAGGTTTGCAAGATAATAAAGAGCGCGTAAATAAAAAGTAGGGGCTGTTTAGATAAAGACACAATAAAGTAAATATAGCGAGTGTGGAAAAGTGGTGATAGGAGTTGCGAAATTGTCCCTAAGCAATTGACTACTTTACTAGACCGATAGCAAGTTTTATGTGGGAGAGGCCACTACTAGCATGTCATCCCTGACTTGGAATTCTATGCACTTATGATTGGAACTATTAGCAAGCATCCGCAACTACTAACGTTCATTAAGGTAAAACCCAACCATAGCATTAAGATATATTGGTCCCCCTTCAATCCCGTATGCATCAATTTCTATGCTAGGTTGAAGCTTCTGTCACTCTTGCCCTCCAATACATAGTCCTATCAACATACAACTAACCCTATGGTGTGATCCACGCGCGCGCTCATATGATGGGCACCAAAGGATAGCAACGTAACCACAAGCAAATTAAATCAATCATGGCAATTCATCAACCACCGATAGGACAACGAAAATCTACTCAGACATCATAGGATGGCAACACATCATTGGATAATAATATGAAGCATAAAGCACCATGTTCAAGTAGAGGGTACAGCAGGTTGCGGGAGAGTGGACCGCTGTAGATAGCGGGGGGAAGGTTATGGAGATGTTGGTGAAGATGGCGGAGGTGTTGGTGAAGATCGCGGTGATGATGATGGTGGCCACGGCAGCGTTCCGGCGTCACCGGAAGAGAAGGGGAGAGGGGCCCCCTTCTTCTTCTTCTTCCTTGACCTCCTCCCTAGATGGGAGAAGGGTTTCCCCTCTGGTCCTTGGCCTCCATGGCATGGGAGGGGCGAGAGCCCCTCCGAGATTGGATCTGTCTCTCTGTCTCTCTCTGTTTCTGCGCTCTTGTCTTCTGCCCTTTCACCATTTCGTATATATATGGAGAACCATAACTCCGATTGGATTGAAACCTTCGCCGAGAATTTTTTCTGAAAAATAGCTTTCTTGCGGCCGAAGAAGAGCAGCAACTACCTTACGGGTGGCCCACGAGGGTCAGGGGCGCGCCCAGGGGGGTGGGGCGCACCCCCCTGCCTCGTGCCCCCCTCGGGCACCGTCTCATGTTGATTCTTCTTCCCATATTCTAAAGGATCAGTAGGAGGAACGACAATAGAAGCAAGACCAATAATTCCATCTTTGCTAGACAATTCTTTATCATAAAGTTGTCTACAAAATTTAGAGAAAATGAATTCATGAGATACATCGCCAAAATTAACACTGGTTGTTTCCCTAGTGCAATCAATCTTAGCATTAACTCTATTCAGAAACGGCCTACCAAATATAATGGGACAAAAATAATATCGTGGAGATCCAAGAACTAGAAAATCAGTAGGATATTTGATCTTACCACATAAGACTTCAACATCTCTAACTATCCCAAGCGGTGAAATAGTATCTCTGTTTGCAAGCTTAATAGTAACATCAATGTCTTCTATCTCAACAGGTGCAATGTAATTCATGACTTCTTGATATAAAGTAAAAGGAATAGCACTTACACTAGGCATGATAGCAATAATCTCGTATATTAACACAAACAACAGGCATGCCAACAACAAGTTTGTTTTTCTCGGATGTTTCTTGCTTAGCAATCCAAGCTGCTTCCTCCAGAAGTATATGACATGTCCATCAATATTATCAAGCAAAAGATCTTTAATCATTGCAATATTAGGTTCCACTCTAATTTGTTCAGAGGGTCTAGGTGTTTTAATATTACTCTTATTAACCACAGTTGTAGCTTTAGCATGTTCCTTAATCCTAACAAGGAAAGGAGGCTTCTCAATATAAGTCGTAGGCACAACCGGATCAACATTATAAATGATTATTTCATCTTTTAACTATAACAGGTTCCTCAAACATTTCTTCAATAGGTGGATGAAATTTAAACCACTTATCCTTAGGTTATCAACATGAGTAGCAAATGATTCACAGAAAGTAGCTACTATCTCAGAGTCAAGTCCATATTTAGTGCTAAACTTATGAAAAGCATTGGTTTACATAAAAGATTTAACACAATCAAACTCAAGATTTATACCTAACTCTTTACCTTTGTCAATTTCCCAATCTTCAGAATTGCATTTAATTCTTTCCAGAAGATCCCATTTGAATTCAATAGTTCTCTTCATAAAGGAACCAGCAGAAGAAGTATCGAGCATGGATTGATCATTATGGAAAAGCGGAGCATAAAAGTTCTGTATAATTATTTCTCTTGAGAGCTCACGATTGGGGCATGTGTGCAGCCTCCCCAAGCTTGAGCGATACTTTCTCCTTCACAAGGCCAAAATAATATAATTTCGATCACGATGAACCAAATGCATAGGATAAAATTTCTGATGAAATTCCAGCTTCAAACGACTCCAATCCCATGTTCCAGTATCATCCAAGAGCCTATACCATGTCAATGCCTTTCCCCCCAAAGATAAAGGGAATACTTTATTCTTATCTCCATCCCCGGATAAACCTGCAAGCTTAAACAATCCACAAATTTCATCTATATAGATCAAGTGCATATCAGGATGTATTGTCCCATCTCCTGCATAAGGATTAGCTAGCAGTTTCTCTAACATACCCAAAGGGATCTCATAATAAATATTTTTAGTAGATTGAGGAGCAACTCTTATTGCTTCCAGTCGAGGTGAAGATACCCCGAACAAGCCCCTTAAAGGATTATTTTCCATAGTGACAAGTAACAATAGATTTCAGCACGTAATAAAAATGTTTCCTTACCAAATTCCAATTACCAAAGGCGCTTCACTCCCCGGGAATGACACCATAAAAGAGTCTTGATGACCCACAGGTATAGGGGATCAATCATAGTCCTTTCGATAAGTAAGAGTGTCGAACCCAACGAGAAGCAGAAGGAAATGATAAGCAGTTTTCAGCAAGGTATTCTCTGCAAGTACTAGTAACAGATAGTTTTGTAGCAAGATAATTCATAGCAAGTAGAAATTAACAATAGTAACAAAGTGCAGCAAGGTGGCCCAATCCTTTTTATAGCAAAGGAGAAGTCGAAATGTTCTCTATAATAAGAAAAGCGTTCTCGAGGACACATGGGAATTGTCATCTAGTCACGTTCATCATGTTTAGTTGATTCGCGTTTGCTGCTTTGATAATTTGATATGTGGGTGGACCGATGCTAGGGTGTTGTTCTTACTTGAACAAGCAACCCTCATATGATTACCCTCTCTCGCAAGCATCCGCAACTACGAAACAAGAATTAAGATAAATCTAACCATAGCATGAAACATATGGATCCAAATCAGCCCCTTACGAAATAATGCATAAACTAAGGTTTAAGCTTCTATCACTCTAGCAACCAATCATCTACTTATTACTCCACAATTCCGTCCCTTAGGCTCAAATATGGAGAAGTGTCATGTAGTCGACATTCACATGACACCACTAAAGGAAGCAACAACATACATATCATCAAAATATTGAACGAATACCAAATTCACATGGTTACTTATAATAAGACTTCTCCCATGTCCTCAAGAACAAAAGTAACTACTCACAAATCATATTCATGTTCAAGGTCATAGGGGTCTTGAATATCATTAAGGATTTGAACATATAATCTTCCACAAAATAAACCAACTAGGATTAACTACAAGATGTAATCAACACTACTAGCAACCCATAGGTATCAATCTGAGGTTTTAGGACAAAGATTGAATACAAGAGATGAACTAGGGTTTGAGATGAGATGGTGTTGGTGAAGATGTTGATGAAGATTGGTCCTCTCACGATGAGAGGATCATTGGTGATGTCGATGGCTTCGATTTCCCCCTCTCGGAGGGAAGTTTCCCCAGCGGAATCGCTCCACCGGAGAACAGAAGTGCTCCTGCCCAGGTTCCGCCTCGAGACGGCGGCACTTCGTCCCAAAAATCTTCTCTTTATTTTTTTAGGGCAAATAACATTTTATAGGAGAAGATGAGCCTTAGGGGCCTGCTGGTGGAGCCACGAGCTCACGGGGCGCGCCCACTGAGCTCATCGCTCCCTGGTGGCCCCCCTTCTAGTAATTCTTTCGCTAATATTTTTTATATATTCCAAAATAATTCTCCATAAATTTTCAGGTCATTTGGAGTTGTGCAAAATAGCTATCTATGTTGTAGCCTTTTCTGATCCAGAATTCCAGCTGCCGGAAATCTCCATCTTCATGTAAAACTTGCAAAATAAGAGAGAAAATGCATTAGAATTACATCATGAACCAAAACATAATCAATAATAGTAGGAAAAAATGATGCAAAATGGACGTATCAGTGCGCAGGATGGTGGCGTTGTCTGGCGTCATGGTGGCATAGATGGCAGTTGGGCCTGGCAAGGTCAATGTGTTGTTCCCTCTTGAAGATTGGATGATGGAAGATAGCGGCATCGGATTCTAGAGCGTGTGTGTGTGGTACGCGCTAAGGGTCTACTAGACCAGTTGGTGCTCTCGGCCCGTCGTGGAACGGCTTGGCGAGGCCACCGGGTTATATGGTATGTGTTGATGCAAGCTCAGTGCACATCGTCAAGCTCAGAGGCCACAAGGAAGGTGGCTTTGGATTGATCCATGTTTTTGTTTTGTCAGACTCTGTTGAATAATTTAATAAGGATGCAGAGGCCAGGGGTTTCAACCTCCTTTCCAAAAAACTTATTCCCTCTCATCTGATTTGGACACTTATCAAATATATATATATAGTTATTTCTTCGCACTACACAAAAAGGTCATGGCATTTTCATTACCATTTTGAGTATATTGGTGTGTGCTAGCTACCACCATCATTCAATTACATTACATTTTTTAGAGGAAAGGCATACGCCCGACTTTATAGATAAAACCATAAGGCAGGTAGCAAGAACAACACCAAAACGTATCAAACACACCCAAGCCCCAACGTTGGGCAGGACAACGCGAATAAAGTCATGGTACATGGCGCCCACGCCAGTACACGGCACGCAGGCCGGAATAGAAGGAACCAACTAAGCTAAAGACTCGGGCCCAAAAGAAAACCTCAATCAACGTGCTCTTGTCTGCACAACTGAGACGCCGTGGTCCGGATTTTGTCGATCAGCATAGATAGCGCCTCTTGGTCGTCGGCTTTAGTCAATGATTTCCACTGCTGCAGGAAAGCACACGATTTAAATAAGCAGTCAGCCGGTTTAGTCGGAAACACGTGCTCGATAGTAAATTTGTTCCTAGTAGTCCACAGAGACCAGCATAAAGCCCCCAAGCCCACCCAAAAGATCCGTCTAGAAACACCGGAGAGGTTGGATGCCAGGCTGCGCACCTCAGCAAAGGAGGCAGGGGCCCAAGACACATGAATCCAGTCCTGCACACAACTCCAAATAAGCTTAGCCATGTGACAGTGAAAAAAGATATGATCCGAGTCCTCTACCTCACCACAAAGAGCACAAAACTGGGAACCCGGCCCGTTCCTCTTACGAATCTGATCAGCCGAGGGCAGCCGGCCTCGAAAGGCTTGCCACAAGAAAATTTTTATCTTAGGGGGAATACGGGCCTTCCAAACTTTGGAAAAACGACTGGTAGGTGCGCCACCAACTAGCTTAGAATAAAGCGACTTAACAGAGAACCGCCCAGAAGCAGAAAGCGGCCAAAGCACCGAGTCCCTGACCATCGAGAGCATAGGGAAGAGGGCAGTAAGACGTTGCCAATCTTCAAACTCTACAGGCGATAGAGAACGGCGGAAGGCCAGGTTCCACCCCTGGGAAGCAAGCTTCGCAATAGAAATATTAGGGTCAGAGCAGTAAGAGAAAAGGGTAGGGAAGGTCACCGAGAGAGGTGAATCTCCACACCACCAATCAAGCCAAAACCGAATAAAGGAACCATCCCCAACAACAAACTTAGCAAAAGATTGAAAAACAGGTCTAACTTTGACCAGAGACTTCCAAAACTGAGAGCCACCACACGGCAGAGCGAACATCGGGCTAGAGGATGGGAAATATTTAGCCTTAAGGATCGCCAACCAAAGGGGTTGTTCCTCAGCGCTCATAATCTTCCACCACCATTTAATCATCAAGCATTGGTTCATGATGGAAGTATTGAGAATCCCTAACCCCCCAAGGTTTTTGGGCCTGCACATCAATTTCCATTTGACAAAGCGATATTTGCGGCGGTTGTCCGCAGCATTCCAGTAGAACGCCCCACGGTGTTTGTCAAAACCAGCATGAATCCCAGCTGTCAAGAGAAAGAAGCCCATAAGGAACATGGGGAGGGAGGAGAGACAAGCATTAATTAGGGCCACTTTACCAGCGTTCGTATTATATCTCCCCCGCCAGGGAAGGACCCTGTTTCCCACCTTAGTGACTATCGGGGCAAAATCTTTTGCATGTAGCACATCCGGGGAAATAGGCAACCCCAAGTATTTGAACGGATAGGAGCCCTGCTTACAATTAAGAAGGTGGGCCACTCGCGCGGCTTCCGACCCGTCCACACCAGTCACAACTACTTCGCTCTTGGCAAAGTTAATCTAAAGCCCCGACATAGCCTCGAAGCAGAGTAAGATAAATTTGAGGTGGGCAAGGCAGGCCTCATTCATCTCGACCAGAATAATAGTGTCGTCCGCATATTGGAGATGGGTGAGACCATGGGGAATGAGATTAGAGCAAACCGGAGTAATGTGCCCAGTGGCAGCCGCCCTAGAAAGGAGGCGAGATAAAGCATCTGCAACGAAATTGAATAGGATGGGAGAGGCAGGATCGCCTTGCCTCAGGCCCCTACCATTGGCAAAGAATTTGCTAACCTGACCATTAACATTGATGGCAGTGTGGCCTCCCGAGACCAACTGCATAATCCTATGGACGAGGGGCCCCTCGAACCCTTTGGCCAGTAAAACTCTACGCAGAAAATGCCAACTCACCGAGTCATAGGCCTTCTCAAAGTCTAATTTTAGAATCACCGCTTTCAACTTACGAATCTTAAGATCATGAACGATTTCATGCAAACAGAGGACCCCGTCCAGAATGAAACGACCCTTGATGAAAGCCGACTGGAAAGGGCTAATGGTACGGTGGGCGATGGGGGAGAGACGAGTGGCTAACCCTTTAGCCGGAAACTTGGCGAAGTTATTAATAAGGGCGATCGGCCTAAATTGCGAGATCAAATTTGTGCCCTTGATTTTAGGAATAAGGGTAATGACAGCGTAGTTAAGGAGAGAAATGTCCACCGTACCCAACCAGAACCCTTGGATGATCGAACAAATGAGAGGCCGCAACTGCGGCCAGAATTTTTTGAAGAAGGGGATCGAGAAACCATCAGGGCCGGAAGCAGCCTGCGGGTTAGCCGAGCTAATCACCTGCCAAATCTCATCATCAGATAAGGGAACAATCAGGTCCGAATTTTCGTCCAGAGAGATCTTAGACCCCTCACCCCAAAAGTCAGGACAAAGGCCAAGCCCAGGGTCCGGCTTAGAACCGAGTAGAGTAGAATAGAAACTAACAATGTGATTCATAATGAGGGACTGGTCAGAAACTCTAACACCGTCAATCAACAGAGTGTCAATGAAACACCTGCGGCGTCTGCCATTCGCGATCGCAAAAAAATAGGCTATCATAGCATCCCCTTTTAAGGTCCAGTTAAGGGCACCTCGTTGGCGCCAGTAAATCTCTGACTGTTGGTGGAGCAGCAGCAAAGCGTCTTCCAGGGAGTAGCGAGAGGCCCACTAAGAAGGTGAAAGCCCAGATGTGTCAGCAGATAAATCCAACTCCCGGATTTGAGATTCGAGGGACTCCTTGTCTCTACGCAACTCGGCCGCCCTGTTCCGAGACCACCCCCTTAAGAATTTACACAACTCAGAAGATAGCTTGTGCCAATCATCCAAGGGGCCAAAGGAGCGGTGAGTAGAGGAGAGAAAATTAGTGATATTAGAAGCCACCATGTCACAAAAACCCTCCACAACAAGCCAGGAAGCATCAAACTGGAAACGGGAGGGAGAAACAAGAGAAAGGATACCCGCATCCAGGATCAGGGGAACATGATCAGAGCCCACCGCAGGCCTAGCCTTAAGCAACGCGCGCGGAAATAGCGAGTCCCACTACACAGAAACGAAAACCTTGTCCAACACCGACCGGACAGGCGAGGATTGATGGTTAGACCAGGTGAAACGCGCCCCCACCCTAGGGAGCTCACGCAGCGCGTAGTTACTGATGAAATCATTAAAAGCATTGGCGAGAGGCCAGGAGAAATTAGGATTGTTCTTGTCGGCCGGAGAACATAGCAAATTGAAATCGCCCCCAATTAGAAGAGGAATAGAACAAGTTTCAATCTTAGTCGATAGTTCGTCCAAAAAGAGAGGAGCAAGCATGTGATCCGCAGGGCCATATACCACCATAAATTCCCACAAAGTGTTGAGCTGACGATGATGAACCACACAGCTAGCCCAAAAGATGCCATGATCAAAAGTAATGAAATCAAAAACGTCCCGCCTGGACCCAATCAAGATTCCCCCAGAGTGGCCCGAGGCGGGGAGAAGGTGCCAATCAAACCTATCCATCCCAGCTATCGTAGATAGTTCAGACGGGGAAAAGGATTCCTTGAACATTTCGACCAGCCCTAAAATGTCAATATGTTCACCACAAACCAAGTCACGAATCTGGTCACGGCGCCCCCTAGCACCGAAACCACGAATATTCCAGAACAGAGCTTTCATTTGCAGGAAAGGTTTTTAATACGGAGACTCGATCTGCACGGAGCCCCACAAGGCTTAGATCGCTTGGGACGCCCCACCTTAGAAAGGACCGGGGGGGCCGACGACTGGCCACAACCATTTGTCGCCTCCAGCCCCCCGGCTTGGCCCTGAGCATCAACATGACCAGCACCTTTCGCAGCCTCAACGGCCTTAGCAATGGCAGCCTGGGCTGCCTCATTGGCCCTAATGACAGAAAGAAGGTGAGAAGGGGAGCTCATCCCCGGTATCGCAGCCACCCCAATATCAGACATGATATGCAGCAAATGGTCATCTGACAGAGCTGGTAAAACAAGGCGAACAGGAGAGGCAGGGAGAGATGGTTGGGCAGCCGAACCTGAAAGAGGGAGGTCCTTGGCCGCGGCACGCCGCTCCGCCCGCACCGCCACCGAGACGCCAGAATCGCGCACACGCCGGCCCTTCCGCGCCGTGGATGCCGGAGAGCGCAGCATAGGGGAGCACCGAATCGGCGACGTCGGCCCAAGGCCAGACCCCGAGACAGAGCCCAGGTCCTTGTCCAGACGCCGCGCCAGACCCGTCGCCGACAGCTTGGAGGTGGAGGAGGCCCGACTCTTAGCCGAAAATTTCCGGACCGAAGACTTCTTCTTCTGCTTAGATGAGGGCTCGGTGGTGCGCAAGGGGGAAGCTGGAAGGTCCTCGATCCCAGAGAAGGAAGGAGACTGCGGGCGAGTAGGCACATTGGAACAGACTCCAGAGATGGGGGTCCCCTTACCAGCACCAGCGGCACGAGAGGCCAGGTCCTCCTTCTGAGGGTTAGGGGCAGGGGCATTGTCCTTGAGCAGCTCGCGCTCATCCGAATCCAGCTTATCCCATTCAGACTGAGTGAAGCGCGGCTCAGTTCCTCCACTTGGGTTCTGCCCCCCAGCCGACCCATCCCCCTGCGTGTCATCCTTGTCCTGGTCCGAAGGCTTGGAAGGAGGAGGCGGGGGTGGAGGAGGAGCACGATCTGCCCCCTCCACCCGAACCCGAAGGCGCACACCCTCAGGAGAAGGGAAGACATCCACAGAGCCATGAACACAAGCGGGATCGATGCACCAGACACTGAGACGAACCGGGCCAACCTTGCCCAGGGATTCCGAATCCACCTCCACGGGCTTGCCAATGAGCTTACCAAACGCCATCATGAACTCCACAGATCGAAGCCCCACGGGCACGTCGTCAACTAGCACCCAGATCTTGCTAAGCGGGCCCACCGCCTTGGCACCACAAGTAGCTGCTTTGACAGAAACCACAAGCTGGTTGAGGGGTAGGGTAAAACTGGTGCACGAGGAGATCATCCGTAGACAGTCCTTAGAGGGAAAAACCACTGCAAACTCATACTCTGAAAGCTAGCGCACCTGCCAATCCCAACCACCATCGTCCCAAATTTTCAAGCCGTCCAAGAGGATCTGCGGAGAGATCAGCTACCCACACACCGTGACGATGGCCGCGTTAGAGAGGGACGGTGCAGCCATCACCACAGGAACATCAGCATCGAGAGCGAAGAAAGAACACCCAGGAATACCCAAGCCAAACTGGATGAAAGAGGGAATCTGGGCACGGTTACGGCAGTCGACAGTGAGATGGCCGTCCGAGCGGCAGATGAGGCAGAAGGGTGGATTAGTACATCTAGACTGGAAGTGATTCGGGCGGTGGCACGCGAAGCAGGTCAGGGTCGGTGAAGGGCCCGAAGAGGCAGGATGCTGGCGAGGAGGGGGAGGCGGCGGCGGCAGGATGCCATCGCCACGGATCGCAGCAGGGGGAGGGCGACGTCGATCCCCGGCGTGCAAAGAGGAGGAGCCAGGCCCGAAGCGCGGCCCCGAGCGAGAAGCACCGCCCGCCGCAAACAAGCGGGGAGGGGGCCGAGGCGGAGGGACCGGGCCCCTGGCCGGAGCGGGGCGCGGCATCGACGAGGAAGAACCACCGCCAGCCGAAGCAGCCGCGGCCTCCCACGGATCCAGCCCCGCGCCAGGGACCGTCAACCCAGATCTGGCCACGGAGCGCCCCGCCCCCGCCTCCCGCTCCTCCCGCTCAGAAGGCAGCACGCGCGCCGCCCGCTCCGAAGCGAGCTTGGATCGCAGCTCCGCCTCATAGGCCAGATCGACCCCATCGCCCGGCGACACTTCACGGGCACGCTTGCTACCCGAAAGGGCCTCGGAGGAGGAACCCCGAGATTTGTCCATGGCGGCCACCTCAGCGAAGGAGAGAAGCAGTGGGGGTGAGGAGGGAGCGGATCTGGAGAACTGGCGATTAGGACGACGCACCCTGCGGATATCAGCAGCGGACGCCGGAAACCCTAGGAAGGGGGGGAAGCGCCGCGACGCACCCATAAATACTCACCGCAAGCCAGGCCAGAGAGGGCCAAGTGGGCCGTAACGGGATCACAGGCTCGGGAAGGGGGCGGACGCAGAACAGTGGCCACAGCCATCTGCCCCGGGCCCATAGACGAGAGGGGGGGAAGAGACATGAGGGACGACAGAGCCGGGGGCCCGGGCGGCCCAGCACAAGACGAACCAGGCACCACCTGGTCCACGAGCTCACCAAGGCCCATATCGACCAAAGAACAGACCAGGTCTAGGGTTAGGCCACCGCCCGTCCCCGCACACACCGGCGAAGCCGCCGCCGCCGTCACCAGCCCAGGTCGGCGAGGAGGAGGGCGAATAGGACAGGCGACCGGAGAAGCACCAACGTCCAAATCCAACAGGCCAGCGGACGGGGAGGAGCCGAGGATACCACACTCAGGAGAGGCTGTCGGGCCCCGTCCCGCACGCCGCCGACGCCGGCCAACGCACCACCACCCAGACGACCCAGAGGGAAACGACACCGGCCGGCCCCTGCCCCCCGGAGCAAATTTCCGGACGCGGCCCGGCGCCAGCACGGACGGCATCAGCGAGACCACACCCGACGAGGCATCCTCCGTCGAGTCAGAATCCGACTCCACCGAGTCGCCCAGCACCCAGAAACGCGATCCGTGGAAGGACGCTGCCGAAGAGGAGCAGGGAGAGCCATCCCGACTCGCAGTAGACGGGGGGGCAGCGGGAGGGAAGGGAGGGGAGGAGGGGGGAGGGGGAGCCATGGGACACGGTGAGGGCAGGGGGAGGAGGGGAGCGGCGCGCGGGGGGCGAAGGGGTAGAAGGAAGAGGAGCCATCTCGACCTCAATTACATTACATGACTAGAGACTTGTTATTTATTGTCATATGGTTTATTGATCATACTGTTAAACATATTGTTGTGTTACAGGACTCTTGGGCCAGCCGAACCAACCTTGGCCCTCACGTTGGAGTAGTTAGGATAGATTTTCTGTTAAGCTTTATCTCTATCTTCTAAACCTCCACCTCCTGTAATATCTCCTGTGGTTAGCCTCGACGCTGCTACCTCTTGTATCACGCTACATATCAATATATACCTGCGGGGCCATGTATGGAGATTGAGACGCTTGCCCATAATTTCTACATGGTATACAGAGCCTAATCCCTTCCATCACATCTAGCGCCTTCATCAATTCCTTCATCCACCATGTCGTCTTCCTCAGCCATCTCATCTGGTCTCAACAACAACACATCTGAACCCCTAACCCGCACCAATTACATCCTATGGCGTGCTCAAGCTAGATCACAAATCATGGGAGCCGGTCTATACGGCTACCTCGACCAAACCATCGAAGAACCCCCCAAAACCATCATTACCAAAACCACCGACGGCAAGGATCAGGTTGTCGTGAACCCTGCCTATGCCCCCTAGTTGATCCAGGACCAGCAACTTCTAGCATATCTCCTTAGGAATCTGTCCAAGGAGGTCCTTGTCCAGGTTGCATCTCTTGAGAAATCACATGCGATCTGGAGTGCCCTAGCAAACATGTTCCCCGCCATCTCCTTGTCCCGTGCCAACAATATTCAAGCTGCACTCACCAATGCACAAAAGGGGTCTCATGTAACGCCCACGATGCGGCTATATCTCCCACGTGTCGAGGCACGACTTAGAGGCATAACCGCATTGTGGTTTAGTCGCAAGAAGGGTCATCTTCACACAATCCCATGTAATGAACAAGAATGGGATAAAGAGTTGGCTTACAATCGCCACTTCACACAATACATAAATAAATCATACATCAATCAGAGTACACACATAGGTCCGACTATGGAACCAAAATAAAAGAAGACAACCCCAAATGCTAGATCCCTGATCGTCCCAACTGGGCTCCACTACTGATCAACAGGAAACGAAACAACACAACGAACAAGATCTTCATCGAGCTCCCACTTGAGCTCAGTTGCGTCACCTGCACTGGTATCGTCGGCACCTGCAACTGTTTGGAAGTATCTCTGAGTCACGAGGACTCAGCAATCTCACACCCGCGAGATCAAGACTATTTTAGCTTATAGGAAAGGATGGGGTAATGAGGTGGAGCTGCAGCAAGCACTAGCATATAAGGTGGCTAACATACGCAAATAAGACCGAGAAGAGAAACAACGGAACGGTCGTCAACTAGTAATGATCAAGAAGTGATCCTGAACTCCTACTTACGTCAAACATAACCCAAAAGCCGTGTTCACTTCCCGGACTCCGCCGAAAAGAGACCATCACGGTTACACACACGGTTGATGTATTTTAATTAAGTCAAGTGTCAAATTCTCTATAACCGGACATTAACAAATTCCCATCTGCACATAACCACGGGCACGGCTTTCGAAAGATAATACCCTGCAGGGGTGTCCCAACTTAGCCCATTATAAGCTCTCACGGTCAACGAAGGATAAACCTTCTCCCGGGAAGACCCGATCGGTCTCGGAATCCCGGTTTACAAGACATTTCGACAATGGTAAAACAAGACCAGCAAAGCCGCCCGATGTGCCGACAAATCCCGATAGGAGCTGCACATATCTCGTTCTCAGGGCAACACCGGATGAGACTAGCTACGAGTAAAACCAGCCCTCAAGTTTCCCCAAGGTGGCCCCGCAGGCAGCTCAGTTCGGACCAACACTCGAAGGAGAACTGGCCCAGTGGGGTCTAAAATAAAGATGACCCTTGAGTCTGCAGAACCCAAGGGAAAAGGGGATAGGTGGTAGCAAATGGTAAAACCAAGGTTGGGCCTTGCTGGAGGAGTTTTATTCAAACCGAACTGTCAAGGGGGTCCCATAAATCACCCAACCGCGTAAGGAACGCAAAATCAAGGAACATAACACCGGTATGACGGAAACTAGGGCGGCAAGAGTGGAAAAAAACACCAGGCATAAGGCCGAGCCTTCCACCCTTTACCAAATATATAGATGCATTAATTAAATAAGAGATATTGTGATATCCCAACATAAACATGTTCCAACATGGAGCAATCTTCAACTTCACCTGCAACTAGCAACGCTATAAGAAGGGCTGAGCAAAAGTAGTAACTTAGCCAAACAACGGTTTGCTAGGAAGGGTGACAAAGGTTAGAGGTGGTTTCATGGCAATTTGGGAGGCTTGATAAGCAAGTGGTAGGTTACGCGGCATAGCAATAGAACGGACAACTAGCAAGCAAAGATAGAAGTGATTTCGAGGGTATGGTCATCTTGCCTGCAAGGTTCTCAGAGTTGACGAAAGCTTGATCCTCGTAAGCGTACTCAACAAGTTCCTCGTTCACGAACTCGTCTTCTAGCTCTACCCACAGCAAGAACACAAGCAATGGAACCACAATCAATCACGGGAAATGCACAAACAATATGATGCAATACATGAATGATATACGAGATATGATATGCGATGCGTATGCGTGCTCCGGAAGAAAAAGGATGAACAAGGCAGTAACTTAGCAAAACCAAGTATGCCACTGGAAAGATGAGATGATTTCGCTCGAAATCGATATAAAGATCACCGGAAACGGATGCACGATTTGCAAATGGCAAGCAAAACAGGAATGACACGAATCTGCGATTAACAGCATGATAGCACTTAGAATGCAACAAATAACTATGCTACAGCACTCCAACATAGCAACAAAGCATATGACAGTAATCTACAGGAGATGCTTGACAAAAGATGAACACTGAGCTACGGCTAGATCACAACATAACAGGTTCAAACAAGCATGGAAAAAGTGCAAAAGATATCAGGTTCACAGACTTGGTGAAATTACTAGGTATGGCAGAAACAGCATCAGGTAGCAATGTTCAGAGCAAGAAATCAACATGCTACGGGAACTTAACATAATAAACAAGGCATGGAATTAATCTACTAAATGCATAGAACAAAAATCCCTTACTGACCATAAGCCAAAAAGGATCAGAAGATATGATGGCACCCATGTAAACATAGCAAGTTTCGTTAACAGGTTTCAGACTTGGCAGAAAACAGAGCATGGCAGAAACAGTAATATGAAGGCATCTTGGTGAGCTTGATTCACTCAGCACAAAGCAATGCATGACAAAACAAGCATACCTACAGTAAGATGGCATGTTTATGAAGCTATCCATGGCAAGATCAAATACATAGCATGAAAGGATCAACTACAACAAGCTTGGCAAAATTGAATAACACGTAAACAATCTGCCAGGAACATTTTATAGCAAAACTAGAGCAAGATTAAGACATGCTATGGCACTCCATAATTTCAAATAAAGGCATGGATGGATAGAGCACAACTATATCTACAAAACATACTTACTGAACATAACCAAAAAGAGCATGGATCTCTCTGTAGACACATGGATACAAGGCAACAAAATAACAGCAGTCACAGACTTGGCAAAATTACTAAGTCCCTGAAAACAGAAACATCACGAAGCCTAGTTTGCATGCTTGTGCTAGTAACCATATAGATCACAAAAATACATGGCATACACCTCTGTAAATATGGCATGGCATACATCAAAACACATGTAGAGCTCATGTCCATAAGATGCACACATTAAATGCAAACAAAATAACAAATCCTCAAGTTCTGATAAGTAACAGCAGTTAACAGCATATAGCACTCTTGCACCAGAGATTTGGGCATCAAGATGGACTCAAATGAACATGGCATAATGGAACAAAATGAAGAGCATCTCGTAACGAACATTTCGATATATTACACGAACGAAACGGAGCTATATGCAGAGGGTTATGATGTGATGAACATGAGCATGTATTGCAAAAATCTCAGGACTTGGAATATTTTCGGGGGGAGAACAAGTCAACCTCCAGAGATCTGGATCGGGCCGAGCTCGAGCTCGCCGGGGCGGCTCGCCGGAGCAGAGGCTGTGGCCGGCGTTCGGGTGGAGAGGAGGGAGAGGGCGAGGAGGAGCGACCGGAGGGAGGCGCGGTCGGGGAGGTGGCGACGGGCGCGGTGGGGTGCGGCGGCGCGCGGGCTCCGGGCGGCGGCTGTCGACGACGGCGGCGGAGGGCGGCGAGGCGGGGCGACGAGGCGGCGGGGTGCGGCGGCGCCGGCGGAGGGGACGGGCGGCGGCGCGCAGGCCGGGCGCGCGGGCGCGGGCGCGGAAGAGACGGGTCGGCGGGGCCGAACGCGGGCTCGCGGGCTTCGGCGGCGGTGCGGCGTACGGCCGCCATGTGTCAGGCGGTGGTTGGCTGCGGGCGGTGGCGGCTCCGTCCGGTGCGGGACGGACACGTCCGGCGCGCGGAGGCGATTTGTTAGGGTTTGGTCTGCGAAGGTATTCGGAGGGGAGAGGTGTTTTTATAGGTAGAGGGGGCTAGGAGACTCCAAATGGAGCACGGTTTTCGCCCACACGATCGTGATCGAACGACCTAGAGCATGGAGGGGACTTAGAGGGGTTTTGGGCTGTTTGAAGGGGGGTTTTGCTGTAACACACCAAAGGACTTTGCGGTTACCCGGTTAACCGTTGGAGCATCAAACGACCTCCAAATGGAACGAAACTTGACAGGTGGTCTACCGGTGGTATACCAAGGCCACTTGGCAAGACTCGGTCCATTCCGAGAACGTTCAACACCCGCTCACGAAAAGAAACAAGAGGGGTGCGCCGGAGGAGGTGGGAGTGCCGGATTGCAAAACGGACAACGGGGAAAATGCTCGGATGCATGAGACGAACACGTATGCAAATGAGATGCACGTGATGACATGATATGAGATGCATGACAAAACAAAATGCAAAACGAAAGACAAAACCCGACCACGAAGGGAAAATCATAACACATAGCCGAAAATGGCAAGAGTTGGAGTTACAAATATGGAAAGTTACATCCGGGTGTTACATCTCAATCCGCCTCTGCATACTTCGGCCACATGTGCTCGCTCTCTGATGAACTTGCGGCGGCGAGCAAACCCATCGGAGAGCCCGAGCTCATCTCCTTCATAATCGCAGGGCTGGACATGGAGTACCAGCCGATTGTTTCCGTGTTGGATGTCCACACGGAACCGATCACTGTCGATACACTCTTCTCCATGGTGGCCAACTTCGACCAGAGAGTCGAGATGTTCCACGGGAACGGCAACGGTGCCTTCAAATCATCTGCGAACATTGTCTCTCGTGGCTGGCAAGGAGGTAACAAGGGCAACTACCCCAACCAGAAGGGCAACGGTGGTGGATCCCGTGGTTCTGGTGGCTATGGCCGCGGCGGCGGCCACATCGGTGGCTATGGTGGTAGCAGCGGAGGCCACAACGGTGGCAGCGGCTACTACCAGAACACTCAAGGCGGCGGTGCTCGTAGCGGCGTCTACTATCACTAGGGCTTCCCCAACGGCAACAACAACCCTCGGCGCCCCCCAACAGCAACAACAGGGGATACAACTTCCAAGGCTACGAGGGCTATGAGGGTAAATGTCAAATCTGTAAAAAAAACAAATCACATTGCTAAAGATTGTGATTGGCGTTACACTGATGATACTGCCCCAAAGAAAAAAGTTGCAGCTGCAGCCGACATGTCCTATGGTGTTGACACCAATTGGTACATGGACACGGGTGCCACAAATCACATCACTGGCAAACTGGAAAAGATCACAATGCATGAGAAGTATCGTGGCCAAGATCAAGTTTACACCACCGCAAACGGTGCAGGTATGGACATTAGTCATATTGGTCAAGCAATTATTAAAACACCACACAAAGATCTTGAAATCAATGATATCTTGCATGTTCCGGATGCTTCCAAAACTTTGTTGTCTATCCATCGTATTGCTCTTGACAATAATGTTTTTCTAGAATTTCACCCGTTCTTATTTTTTATCAAGGATCAAGCCACGAGGAGAATCCTTCATAGGGGTGTGTGTGTGTGCAAGGGCTCTATGCGTTGCTTCCCTGGTATTTCCAGTCCAATAAACAAGTGCTTGGTGCCATCAAGCTTTCCGCTGAACGGTGGCACGATCGTTTAGGTCATCCATCATTTACTACAGTTTATCGAATTCTTAGTAGAAATAAACTCCCAGTTGTTGGTGAGAGAAATTCTGAAACTATTTGTGATTCATGCCAAAGAGCAAAAAGTCCTCAATTGCCATATCCTGTTTCCACTAGTGTGTCAACCAAGCCTTTGGAATTTATTTTTTCTGATGTTTGGGGTCCAGCACCCACTTTTGTTGGTAGACATACCTACTATGTGAGCTTTGTTGATGATTATAGCAAGTACACATGGATCTATCTCCTTAAAAAACGTTTCAATGTGTTCCAAGTATTTCACAACTTTCAAGCTCTTGTTGAGCGTAAATTTGATAGCAAAATTCTTGCCATACAGTCAGACTGGGGTGGTTAATATGAAAGCTAAATTCTTATTTTTCAAAAGAGTGGTATCTCTCATCATGTCTCATGCCCACATGCTCATCAACAGAATGGTTCTGCGGAACGTAAGCATCGTCACATTGTTGAAGTAGGTTTAGCCCTCCTAGCTTCAGCTTCCATGCCACTTAAATTTTGGGATGAAGCCTTTCTTACTTTCACCTTATTAATATGTGGCCTAGTCGTGTTATATCTCATGAAACTCCCACTGAACGTCTCTTGCATGTTACACCTGATTACACCACTCTACGTGTTTTTGGTTGTGCATGCTGGCCCAATCTCCGCCCCTATAACACGTGTAAGCTCATGTTTCGCTCCAAATAGTGTGTCTTCCTTGGGTACAGTGCTCAACATAAAGGAGTTAAATGCCTTGACGTTGCGACTGGTCGCGTATACATCTCTCGTGATGTTGTGTTTGATGAGACACAATTTCCTTTCGAAAAACTTCATCCCAATGCCAGTGCTCTTCTTCGAAAAGAAATCATTCTCCTTCCACCTCATCTTCGTGTGGCTGATGATAATTGTGATGATCATACTATGACTAATGCTCCTAATCCCATACCTGAGTTTGATACAGGAAGAAATTGCAGTTCCAATGGTGCAAAAAACTGTCATTTTTGTGCTCCAAATACTGTTCCCACTGGTGCTGACGTCGTCACAGGAGATCTGGCGCCATCTTCCTCGGGATCGACGCGTCAGGCCACGCCAGACCTACCTGAATCACCCTCGGGATCCCCTCCGTGCCAGGAGGATCGCGACGCACTGGCCGCGTCCAGCCCGGACCAACCCACACCCTCCACACGGCCTAGCGCTGCGGCGTCCGACCCCACGGGCCCGATGCACCAATCACCGGTCAGGGATCGGTCGCCCGTGTGCTACGCGCCAACCCCGCGAGTATACACCCTGCGGGCCCCGCGCTCCATCTCCAACGTGCCAGGCGGGCACGGTGCGCCTGTCACGCCGGATACGGCTGGCTCCGCCGGATCCTCTACGCCGGATTTGTCTTCACCGCTGTCTGCGCCAACCACGGAAGATCTGGGCGGTCTGGACACGCCATCTTCCTCGGGATCAGCTGGATATGCTTGCCGGGGTGCAGCAGCTCTTGCTGGATCTTTTGTGCCTTCTACGCTGCCTCACACTCGCCTTCAAACAGGGACTCTTGTACCTATAAATTATAAAACTAAATATGGTCTGATTGTTCCAGACGCTGCTCCAGGAGAATCTCGTACTGTTTCTCAAGCCTTTGCTGATCCTCAATGTAAACAAGCTATGGTTGAAGAATTTGAAGCTCTTCACAAAAATCATACATGGCATTTTGTTCCTTCACAGCCTGGTGCAAATGTAATTGACTGCAAGTGGGTGTTCCACATCAAGCTACGGTCTGACGGTGCTATAGATCGCTACAAAGCCCGACTTGTTGCCAAAGGGTTCAAGCAGAGGTATGGACTTGACTATGAGGACACCTTCAGTCCCGTTGTTAAAGCTGCCACTATTCGCCTTGTTATGTCCATTGTTGTGTCTCGTGGATGGTGTCTCCGCCAGCTAGATGTGCAGAATGCGTTTCTTCATGGTGTTCTGGAAGAGGAAGTCTATATGAAGCAACCACCTAGGTTTGAAGATCCTCATAAACGATTCCATGTTTGCAGGCTTGATAAGTCACTCTATGGCCTGAAAGAGGCTCCAAGAGCATGGTACTCTTGGTTGAGCTCAAAACTGCAGAATCTTGGTTTTGTTCCCTCCAAGTCTGATACTTCTCTGTTTATTTATCATCGATGCCACACTATTATTTTTGTGCTCATTTATGTTGATGACATTATTGTTACTAGCTCATCTAATGAGGCAGTCACAACACTTTTGAAAGACTTGCAGCCAGACTTTGCTCTAAAAGATTTAGGTGACTTGCACTTCTTTCTTGGCATTGAGGTAAAGAGAAACAGGGAAGGTGGTCTTCATCTTTCTCAAGAAAAATATGCGTCTGATCTTTTGAACAAGGTAGGGTTACAGGGCTGCAAGCCATCACCAACACCACTCTCCAGTTCAGAAAAATTATCTCTTGCAGAGGGTGTACCTCTGAGTCAAGAGGATGGTACCAAATACAGAAGTTTGGTAGGAGCACTTCTGTATCTGACACTCACCAGGCCTGACATTTCCTTTGTAGTAAATAAAGTGTGTCGGTTTCTTCATGCGCCTACCTCTTCTCATTGGACTGTTGCCAAACACATACTGAGATATGTGAAGAACACCCTAAGTGTTGGACTAACCTTCACCAAGTCAACCTCTACACTTGTTAGTGCTTTTTCTGATTCTGATTAGGCAGGTTGTTTGGATGACACAAGGTCAACAGGTGGTTTTGCAGTTTTCTTTGGACCCAACTTAATTTCCTGGTGTGCAAAGAAACAGGCAACAGTGTCAAGATCAAGTACTGAGGCAGAATACAAGGCACTAGCCAATGCAACAGCAGAAATCATATGGGTTAAGTCTTTGCTTAAAGAACTTGGGATATATCATACACAAACTCCATGTCTCTGGTGTGACAACATTGGTGCCACATACCTCTCTGCTAACCCTGTTTTTCATGTAAGAACAAAACATATTGAGATTTATTATCACTTTGTTAGAGAGAGGGTTGCTAGTAAAGAACTGGAGATTCGGTTTATTCCTTCAAAGGACCAAGTTGCTGATGGGTTCACAAAAGCATTGCCTACTGGACCGTTTGAGGAATTCAAGCGTAATCTAAACTTGAGAAGTTCATATTAAGGGAGGATGTTAAACATATTGTTGCGTTACAGGACTCTTGGGCCAGCCGAACCAACCTTAGCCCTCACGTTTGAGTAGTTAGGATAGATTTTCTGTTAAGTTTTATCTCTATCTTCTAAACCTCCACCTCCTGTAATATCTCCTGTGGTTAGCCTCGACGTTGCTACCTCCTGTATCACGCTACATATCAATATATACCTGGGGGTCTCCATGTATGGAGATTGAGACGCTTACCCATAATTTCTACACATACTATTAACTTTAATTTGGCACGGTTGCCACCATTATGATTATAATTATCAAATGGCTAGTTCTCACATGGTACCACTAGTGCAAATCATATCAACCCACATGGTTCACCCCCCCCCCCCACCCCCACCCCCATAGCACACAATTTCAATAACCATGTGGTTGCGTGGGTTTGCGATTGGGGGTTCACTGCAGATGGAAGGACAATCATGTGCGATGGGGTCACCATCCCACACGTTTGCCGTGGATGAATTGTGTGCAGTGACACGGACAATCACATACAATTGGCTCAACAGAACATGTGCGATTGTACGTCCATCCCACACGATTCATTACAAAGAAAACATGTGTGTCAGTGTCGTGCATCGCATATGGTTGGCATTGCACAATTGTGTGTGTTATACTGATTCATCACACACGATGTTTTAATGGTAGAACATGTGCGTTATTTGGTCTATTGCGCACTTTGATTCAATCGTTTGTGTTATGGTTGTCCATTGCACATGGTTTGTTTTTCTGGATCGTGTCGAACGTAATTTTTGCATAATTTAATCCATGCAATAAGCAAATTGGTCAGAATTTTAATTTGAACATAGACCCACAACATAATTCATATAAATCAAACATACCCAAACATAACAAATGTTCAACCACCATTGCATAGTTAATGGATATCACAATAGCACCGTAGCATACATATACAAGTGCCACCGTGGCAATACTCATTTGACATCTCAAATCTTTAACATCATGAGCATCATAGACATTAACATTCTAGGTGAAGGCCAGCCGGGTTGTTGGCGAAGCAGAAGAAGCGAAATGCCCATACTGTGCTCTCCTCCATGCGTATGGCACACACAACTTTACCCCAATTCCTATGGATGAGTGCCCGGCTGTCCTTCGCCTTCTTGATGAACACTTGAAGATGATAACAGTGTTGTTGCTCATGATTTATTATTATGTTCCTTCCTCATGAGCAAGCCGATACATTGCGATGTAAGACTGAGTGAACAGTCCTGGAAAGTACTGAAAAAGAAAATATTCAGATATTTGTTGTCCACGCCCTCCCTTACCCCCACCCCCTTCTGTGCATACGAAGGTGCAGAAAAACCCAAACCTTGGGTGCTGAATACATCAAACTTTAAATATCACTCTGTTTTCTGCATTTGCTTTAAGATATAGCATGATCACTTTCATGTATTCTGGAGTTGTTCTTCCTAATTGTAACTTACACACACAGGTTTTACATGGTGGATTCAATCATTGAATTCAAATTAGCTACTTTGGAAGACCATATATTTCAGTAGGGGCATAGAATGAAAAGTAATTTCAAGTTTGTGAAGCTAGATGATTGAATCACATACGTTCAAAGAGGTATGCTGTTTTGTCAACAGAAAATGTACTAACCGTTATGGAAAGCCGGTTGGTTTCTTTTGATGTATATATGTCCTGAAGAATTTAGTCAACCGGGTGTCCACCCAAAACTGTCTTCTATAATATCTTTCCCAGTAAAATGCTGCCTGTTATATACCTGCAATAGCATACCTATTTCACTCATGAATTTTTCAGGCATGGCAAGCAATAAATAAAAATGAAATTTGTAGGTTTCCTGTAACAAATTATTGTCCCAATAAATAATAAAACTCTTATTTTCGCAGATTCTTCAAAGATGATTTACCCAGTTTTGAGGACTAAGAGGAGAGATGAATTTAAGAGTGCTTACATAAATTTCGAGCTTTCATAAATAGTCCAGCACTTCCATCTCATCGTATGAGTCCCTCTGGCCCTTTAGAACTCTTGGTCTGTCATTGACTATTTCTAGGACCTAGCCATTAGAGTTGAACATCAGACACCAAAAAATTGTTTTGTCCTAAATCCTTATCATTCAATAAGGAAAACACGTTTATGTGCATCAACATATGAAATTTTACTAGTCATGCAGGCTTAAATTTTCGAGAAATCAAGTCATTTCTTCATTAAAACTGGAAAAATATATAATGCGGCAGACCTACAACAATTAACCACACTATGGATTTAGCAAATTAATCCTAACGTAGCAAACACTAAATGTTTGTAGAAGAGCACAATACTTAGGACAAAACAAGGGATGTCATGAATTAGGCCAAAAGGAATAAATTTACCTCTGGTCTCGAATGCAGTACACCATAAGACATGCCCACATCAATACACCAAACTTTACCATCGCATTTGCTGGGAACAAAGAGACAGTCATCTATAGCTTATTTGAGAAAATATTGGTATCTTTTCTTTACCCAATTGAGAACAATGTATACCAGTTCACTCCACGAGTCTGGGGAGTGTGTCCGACGACCATTCCTTTAGCTCCAACAGATTTCAATGTTTGTTCAGCGATAATAGAAGATAGCTGAAACCAACAAAAATATTTGTATGATAATTATGTTAAGCATGTGACAACAGTTCTGTAACTAACAAACATTTTCCATGGTGAAAAATGAAACCATATGTTTAGTGGGTTGGATCTTCTCACATCCCAAGAACGCCGCGTCCTTTCGACTGAATCTTGAGAGTACAAACGAGTCCATACTACACTGTCATATCCTCTGGTAGCCATGAAGGGGAGATTGGTATCATCGCTGTCTTCATTTGAACATTGCATCCAATTTGATACTTCCTTGTTGATGCGTTCGATCCCGTATTCAACTATGGAGTGGAAATGGACTTAGAATCTTAGATGACACAGACCAATTACAGAAATATGTGATATCAAGTGGAACATACTAGGTGCAGTTTTTTATATTAGAAGCAGAATTGTAAATGCTGAGCTCAAAACGCACAATCTCTTGAGCGACTCACCATGATGAGGAAGAAGGCCACCATGGCAAAACATCCAATCATTGACATTCAGGACAACAGGATGCCGTGCCAATTCGCAAGCTAATGGTCCACCTTGCTTAAAAAGTGATGCTCTTGCAGCGAACCCTTTATTTTTCTGTATCGGCATTTGGAGGGAAATATCTCAGAAGCAGAAGAGAATACATCATTACCCATTTTTTCAAGGCTATTCATTGAATGAAATGCTGCTGGTTATTTCTTTTATTTTCATTTTGTTGTAGATTTGGGATGTACTTACCGATGTAGTAAAATTGGAAATGTACGTATAACAATATGAACATTGTATATCCGAATGTGGTTAATTGAACAAGCTCAGTCATTATTCATTGACAGTCAATGCTTTGTTACCTTGACAAAGTTCAAAGGAAGCCAGTCACCATTAGGCGACACCCGATATTCTTCCTTCCACCTTTGAGAAACATTAACCCAGTTGAGGAAAGCATCATCCCACTCGCCATCAAATTCCTCCAAGTATTCCAGGAAGCGTATACACTCATCAAATGATCCTGGATCGACGTACCGGAAATCGCCTTCCACATTCATTGTTTCATGATTTCCGTTTACCTAACATTTTCTCGTAAGTATTACAATGTTGTAGAGTACTTAGAAGGACATGATGTAATGGTCAAACCTGAAACACAGCACCGCCTTGAGATTTTGCTTGCACATTGAGTGAACTCAACAGGGACAGTATTGCGATTTCATCTTCTCCGCGGTCAAGGATATCCCCAACTTGAACCAGAACCTGTACACAAGCACATCACACACATTTTGTGAAATAAAATAAAAACAAGCACATCACACATTTGTCTAAAAGGTTCAATTTTTAAACACACTCCACCTGAGAGCAGTAGAGAACACAGACACAGTATGCTAAAGTAGTGCTTGGTTCGGTTTTAAGCCTGACTACGAAACCGTCAATATTGGTCATACACTTTCCAAAACCGCTTAAATCCTTGTCTGATTTTAATAATGTTTTGTATTTCTTGCCTTTCAAAAATATTAAAAGTTTCCTGTAGTAGGAAAATGCAATGAAACAGTAACCTGCATAACGTCATCCCAAAATATGAATATTTGTATCCAGTGAGAAAAAAGAGACATTCAGTTATCTCTTGCGTTTTTTGTATGGAATGAGAATGATCATATTGGTATGGGAAATTACTATAACAGGATTTTCCTGGAACCTTTGATAGGCAAACAAGGCCCCAAAACCTTATCCGCTACGGTGGTTTTGGACCTCCGAAGTTTCGACAAATTTGAAAGTGTTAATGAAAGCAAGAACTGCTATGGAATGAGAACTTGCAAAGATTCATTAATAAATATGATTATCTGTGTCATAAAAAATGCAAAAGTAATCTTTATCTATTGTCGTTTTTTCTGCACACACAGAAGTCATAGTGTCTGTGGGTTACACTTTCAGAGCATTCCCTATATTTATGTTTTCTTACAGTTTCGAGAAACCCCAAAATGCAGAACCATTAACCAAAAGTGGGCTAGAGTTCAGGATAAACGGTTGTAGAACATTCAGAATCAAATATAAATACAAACTTAAGGATTCTAGTCTAACCAAGCACCACAATTCATGATTCAGAATGGACCAACAAGACCATTGTCTACTAAAAAAAAGGTAAAATCCAAAGATGCCCTACATTTTGGCAAGTAGGTTACCAAGGCTATTATTCTACAAGAAAGCGCTATCTAGTCAATCCCTAAGAAGAACCTAGAAATGGAAATTTCAAAAAAGAAACGGATAATAAATAAAACTTGAAATGTGTGGTGTAAACGTAGAAGTACCGTCTGCCCGCCTGTCCACACATGACAATCTGATTCCGCGCTCAGGACACCGGCCATCACCAGAGCAGCTCTCGTTTGGTGGAGATCACCATGGAGGTCCCCAACTGCAACGCAAAGTTCATGTTCAGATGATGACGCTGTGAAAGATAAATTCCTCATGACCGTGTCACTCTTCTTCTTTTCTATTGGCAAAATTTCCCACCAAGTTAATTAACCAAAGAGATGATCGAGCACATGTGTGATCAGGCAGGATACTGGCAAGCACAAGCATGCAGTTACAAATGGCTCGGCGCTTGGCCGTTGAACGGATACGCAGAGCTGTCTATTTCTTCAGAATCAGAAAGAAAGAAAAAAGAGAGAGAGAGAGAGAGAGAGAAAAGCGAACAGACGATAGTATACGCACCAGCGACAATGCGGCGGCCGGGGGCGGAGACGAACGTGGGCGGATCCCCGGAGACGATGATCGGTCCGCCGGCTGCCGCCGCGGCACGGCAGGAGAAGGAGCCGCCGTCTCTGTGCTGCCTGCTAGGACAGACGACAGAGGTCGAGGGGCTCAAGCCGGAAATGGCCGCCGTGCGCAGCCGCAGCCTGAAAGGAAGGACGGCCATGTCGCAGCAGGTGGCGGCGGCTCCGTGTACGTGGCTGCCAGTCGGCCAGGTGAGCTAGAGAGAGAGCCGAGAAGATGAGCGTGTGCGTGCGTACGCTGTAAAAAGTGTGGAGTGAAAGGGCTCCGGCTCCGCGGCTCGTCCATGATCTTCTTCTCAGCCAGTCATTTGCGGATGACTGTCTTCGTTCGGCCGCCACAGCGCGTCTCGGAGTCTCGGCCTCTCGGCTCGGGCCTCGGGGTGGTGCCGGCCTGGGCCACGAAGCCACACACCCTCTCTCTCGATGTCTCATGGGCTTCTCCTCTCAGTTTCTCCCTGAGTAAAAAAACTGAGGGCCTCTTTGATTCGCCGGATTTGTAAAATGCAGAAATCTCTACTTTTTTTTACTTAAAAAGAATGTAAAGATTCTTGCGTCAACTTTTCTTTCTACCACCTTTTCGTCCGCCCTCCCATTCTTCACCATTTTTTATGGTAAACTCTAATACCGACCAGTCATCTTTGATAATCCTTTTAATAAAAGTTGGCGCGGGGAACCCCTTTGATTAAAAAACAACTTTGATAATCCAACAAATAGAAATAAATTCATGGTCTGTAAAAAAATAAATCTTGATATATTTGCTTGCTTAAAAAATAAGTAAGGTTCATTTTCCTACCACACCAGCCTTTTGCGTCTGATTTCGTCCGCCCTCCTTTCTCCGCCAATTTTTTTCATAAGGCATAAATGAGGTTTAGTCGTGATGACTCCTGGCCTACGGTTCCCCGAGACATGTTTTCGTTTTGGATCCTTCTCGCCCCACCACTCAAAACCTCTAGCACTTTCCTCTCATGACCTGAATCTAGCGACACCATAGCCCTGCCACACACGCCCCACCCAAACCTCTTAGCAACCACCACAGGGTGAAGCGCGTGGTGAGAAGGCGCTCGACCTCCTCTTAGTGGCAGCCAAAATCCAGTGTAACCTTTTTGCTATTGTAATTTTTCAAAAAATGTTGATAGCATACGAAAACAATGTTTGTGTCCTTAAAATATCGCGGGCTTAGAAAAAATATGGGAAATTTAAAAAATGGTATAAAATGTAAAAACTGTTCGTGCAATTCAAAACATTGTTTCGTACCATTCAAAAATATTAAAATTTTAAAAAAATCATACGTCTCAAAAATATATTTCCGTCATTCAAAAAATTATCAATGTAAAGAGTTCCATATCATTCAAAAAATGTTTCAATGTTTATTTTAAAATATTTAAAGCGCATTCACAAAAATGATCACAACATTTATTTTAAAAAGTAAATTTGTGAGCTTATTTAACAAAATGTTAATAATTTATTTCAAAAAAATTAAAGTGTATAAAAATAATTTAGATGGAAACGAAAAAGTTACATTGTGTATGAAATAAGTTGACGTCCAAAGATATATATCAACAAAATCGTTTATTCAAAAAATGTCAAACGTGTTTAAAAAATGTTCATGCAATTCAAAACATTGTTTCCTACCATTCAAAATAATAATAAAATTTAGAAAAAGCATGCATTTCAAAAATATGTTTATGTCATTTAAAAAATTATGAATGTAAAAAAGTTCCATATCATTCAAAAAAACAATGTTTATTTGAAAAATATATAAAATATATTCACAAAAAATGATCAGAACATTTATTAAAAAAATACTTTTTGTGAGTGTATTTAAAAAATGTTAATTATGTATTTTAAGAAATTATTTAAAGTGTATACAAATATTTGACTTGTATACAAAAAATGTACAATGTGTATGAAATAAGTTGGAATCCAAAGATTTATTTCATAAAAATCATGTATTCAAAAAATGTTAAATGTTTTAAAAATTGATTGTGATGTATACAAAAGTGTAGAACGTGTATGAAAAAAATTATATATGTGTTGAAATGAAGGAAAAATAAAAATGAAAATCCGAATTAAACCGGTGAAACTAGGGGAAAAAACAAAGAAAATCAAAGACCAAAGAAAAAAGCGAAGCAAAGAGTGAAAAACAAAAAAAGGCACAAAAAAACTAATAAAACAATGAAAACCAAAAAAGAATAAAAGCGCTCATGCATAGGCAGCTAGCCTCGAGTAAGAGGCAAGTTGGAGCTACGTCTCGCAATAAGCGAGACATAGCTCCCGCCCTTCGCCACCGCACGTGTCGAGGTCTCGGCCTCTCGGTGCCGGCCTGGGCCACAAACTCTCTCTCTCTCTCTCAATGGGCTTCTCCTTTCTTTTTCTCTCCTTGCAACATACGGGCTTTCTCAGGAATCCCGAGTAAGAAAATTGAGGGCCTTTTTTATTCGTCGGATGTGTGAAATGCAAAAATAGGGGGAAAACACAGATATGCAATGGCACGTCACCCAGAATTAGTGTGGATGGTTGATTATGCGCAAGAAAAAGATAGGATTTTTCACATGAAGGTCAGAGTGGATGGTAATTTTGTTATGGAACCTAGCAAAATGACTCCTAAGGAAAATGTTATATGAGAAGGGGGGGGGCTTAAAAATCCAGATGGAGAAAGTACCATGTCTCATTGAGCCTCTGACTATAAAAATTTCTTTGTTAAGCCTTAAACTTTGTAAATTGTTTAACTTTAAGTCTACCATAGTTTTAGACTGCGGTATAAATGTAAGCTAGGAATTTATAATCGTTCATTTTACAGGTTCCCAATCTGCAGCATGCCTTGCGTTCGCGATTTTTTTCTACTTTTCGAAACTTTGACGGTGCAAAACCACCCTAAGAACCAAGACCCATGCATGGAGATGCTAAAAAGTAAGAAATGAAAACAAATCATTTCTATATCTATATATTCTCTACTATGCCTGGTTCCACCACCTCTCCTGCTCACGTACGACAACCATCCTCCCCCTCGCACGATCCCTCGCGTGAAAAAAAATCGCCAAAGAAAACCAACGTTCCAAGCCAAAGAAAAGCTAGGGAAAAAAGTCCCCACGTTCTCCACCTTCTCCATCCCTCCCCCACATGCCGATCTTTCCCAGGCCTTTCTCTCCCAAATCCCGAACCATCCCGTCTCCGTCCACCCAGATCTGCTCTCTCGACGTCGCACCTCAAGGGTCTCCTCTCTCTCTCTCTCTCTCTCTCTCTCTCTCTCTCTCTCTCTCTCTCTCTCTCTCTCTCTCTCTCTCTCTCTCTCTCTCTCTCTCTCCGGCAACCGCGGGGGGACGCGCCGGCGCAGCCGTCCAAGCATGCCCGCCTGGACACCTCGTTGGGATTCGTCTGTGGGCTCGACCTAGGGCGCCACTACTCTCACAGCCATGGGGCACGCGTCTTTTCCAACCTGCATGCTCTCGCAGGGAGCCTGGCTGTGGACATGTCATCGTGATGACGCTGGGGTCGTACATCATGGTCGCCGCCCCTGTCACATCCATGGCGACGACGGGGGTGCCGGTCGAGCTACCGATTCCACCCGACGGACGAGGAGCTAGAGGTCGACTCGTACCTGCCGCCACTCTCCCACGTCTGCAATCGTGATGGCCAATGGCGCTTGGTCCGCACGGCACGACACGCGTGTCCGGGAAGACCAACACGTGCAACGACCACATCCTCGACAACGCCCCTGGGTGCTACCTGAACAAGCTTCTCACATGGATCTATCTCTTTTCCTTTTTGCTTTGAGGTTGTGCTTGTCCGTGAAAATATATGGTTGATTGATGAACTTTGTCTTCGTGTCTGTTTCAGATCCTTAACGTCTTAAAAGACACGTCAGTCGGTCTGGATGTGCATCTCTCTAATCTCTGAGGTATAAAAAATTGCATCTTGTTCAAGCTCCCATGTATTATATAACAATTTATCCTTAATAGATGATAACCCACTGTACAGTACATAAATATTATATTAATACATTGGAGTTCAATGAATGAATTGTGGCTAATGCAATTGCTAATTCATTGGCTTTGATTATAGCTAGCTAACTCCATGCCGACGACCAACTATGTGCGGATGCCACATCCAGGACAGGTGCGCTCCTGGAAGCAGCTCGACGTTGCCCTAGGCTTTACATTCTGGTAATGTGAATATCCATCTGCCTCCTCTGCTCAGAGTCATTGTTCTGAAACCCTGAAGTTTATAGTAAGTTCACCCTCTACTGTTGTCGCAAGCATCATACAATTAAAATAGGTAAATAGTACAACAAGTGGTTCGGTTCATAGTGGGATCCGGTATGTCATGCTCCTTCTACGAACAACAAAGACAATGCAGCGACAATTAATCAGAGCTGCTGGTGAATAATATGACTACAGAGAGTTGAGATGTCACTAATGGCTTCACCTATGAGCTATGAGTTGTCAAGGCTATATTATTTATCATTTATTTCATGTAATATTGATCATGATTATAGCAACAGAGAATACTTCCATGTAGTTGTCTGAATATGGCATGAAAGCCAAGTGTAAGGGCAAAATTTAAGATTCCCTTGTATCATTAGAAAAATCATTGTCTCACTTTTTTGGACTGTATTTTGTTTTTCATTCTTTGAACTTTTTTTAAATTTGGCTAGATGCATACCTGAAGTAGATTGTATTAGGCTGCATGTGCATTCCACATGTTTGATACTGATGAAATCAGAGATCCGATGATTAGATAATTCTTATCTAGCTCGCAATCCCCAACAATGGACTTAATACTACTTGCATAACAACTACACTTTGGTGTGCACTCAAGTAACTAAACTCTTATTCATTTCTTTTTCCTCACCAACTTAACACAAGGGAGTTCCTTTTTTATTTACAATGAATCAGATATTAAGTAGTGTTTTTTTCTGCCTCAGATGCTACAACAAATCATCTCAAACATGCTAACATTTTCTGATCCAACTTCCGAGCTTGTGTTTGGAATTAGACTATATAAGTGTGCTTGATACATATTATTATTTCTGAAAGGAACATGTTCATCATCAAAGCAACAGATTATAGGCATACGTTCTTGGTAAATTAATAGCAGTATTATTCTTTCTCTATACCTTGTTTTATTAGAGAAGCAGTTGAGATGTTCTACTGAGACTAATGCATTGCATGTTTTGTGTGTTTCAACCAGAGGCCAAAAGCCCAAAACCACTTTAAAAATATGTATTGAGCTCTGAAACTATGATACTTGTAAACAATGTTTGTGCATCTCCTTTGAACACTTACTTTTTCTTGACTCTTGTTTTTTGTTGTTCTGCAACCAACTTCAAGGGTGAAATGAGATAATATAGAGCATTAGATCTGCTGATTTTATGTCAATTACTGCAATATCTGCCATATAATTTCCAGTCACTTTTGTTCTTCTCAGACCTGCCATTTACACATCTCCTAAGAGTGGGATCAACACAATTTTTAGTTTGCGTTTTGTTTGGAATTTCCATTTTTTGTTACCCTATTGAGATACATCTCCTAGATCATTTGTATTTGTTAGCACATTAGTTTTGGACGAATTATAAGACAACCTGAAGATAAAATTGTTAACATAACTTGCAGAACCAAAGAAACACATGGCATTTATATTTGTCGCCGTTTCTAATGTCGCATCAAGAGAGCATGGGTTGCCGCATCAAGTTCCTCTGTTGCATGTACCATATCGTTAAAGAAGTGAGAAAAACTCTGGAATTACATAGTACTCCCTCCGTCCGGGTTTATTAGGCCTCTTAGCATCACAAGCATGTCCTATTTTATAAGGCCTCGCTTTGGAAAGGTGCATGCATGCAACCATTGGTTAGTTGCATTGAAAGCCATTGTTGTTGGTGTCATGGCTGGAAAATTAATACACTTCATGTGTGCTTTTTCATTGGCTGCATGCAGTGAGAGAGTGCATTGGGAGTGGAATAGAAGAATTAATGTGAGCAAATTACTATGTGTCTTGGTCTAAGAGAAGTTGTCTTTAGGCCTAATAAACCCGGACGGAGGAAGTACCATTGTAAGGGATGGTTACCACGTCCATCTACATAAGATAAACATGAGCTAGATCAATCTCTATCACTTTCTGAAATTTGAAACAACTTGTTGAAAAAATATAGTTTCAATGTTACATTTCTCTATATGCTCAAAAGTAAGCATGGCTCTCCTAGACATGAATTTTGCAGTGTTTGCTCTTCATTTTCATAAGCCTAACTAATTTTTTGTGTAGATATTAATTACACTCCGTTCTTGAAAAGAGAGCGTGATATTTGTTTTGCTAACAACCTAAGACCAAGGGCTAAGCATGCAGCATTGCACTTTATTTTACCCTTGATTAGTTACTACACTACCTATATTGTGTTAGAGCATCTCCAATAGACGCGCGGTTGTGCGGCCTGCTAAATTTTTTTGCAGCACGGAAATAACGTTTTAGCGCGCTGGACTGGTGTTTTGCTTACCAGAAGCGCAAAAACACGGTGCCCAATCCGGCGGCCCCACCTGCAGCAGCCCAGATTTTGTAGGGCGCGAGCGGGCGTACCAAATAAGCAGCGCGCGATGCCATTTTCCCCAGTGCGCTGAACCTACTTTGCCGCGGGCGGGATTTTAGCGCGTCTGCTGGAGTGCCAGTTTCGATCGCACGCGCAATATAGTCGTTTTTTAAGCGCGTGGCTAATCTTGCACGTTTGCTGGACATGCTCTTATATTCTATCCTCATGGCCATATAATATGAACTACTGTTGATACGTAAGTACACAGTGCACGTTTGTTTGCTATCGTGATGCATTGGGTTGCTCTTCATTTTGCAGTACGAACATGATTAGCTTCAACATCTCAGATCATGAAAGAGGCGTGACTAACCTCTTACATGTGATTTTTTTTCCATTACAAAACTCCCATCTCACAATAGTGATGGATATATGTTTTCCCAAAAGTCAAAATGACATGGCATGACAAGATTCATTGTTTGGTAGAATAGTTACTATTGCATTAGAGTGCTACCTATGAATAAGATGAACCATGTTGGATAAGCTTACTCACGTGATACTTGTGTGCTTGTATACGTCTATTTACTTCTTATATAAATGGAAAGCACAAAGCTTTAAGTACAAGTACCAATTTATATTGTGATTTACAAGTAGGATGCAATACAAGCTAATTGTCAATAGCGACTGCATGGAGGTGGTTGAGATCATGCAGGGTGGAGGAAACTCTATTAGCCAAGCGCGATGATTTATGAAGAGTGCACTTTTCTTGACAGAGGTTTTATTCAATTTAATCTTTGTGTTTAGTCCTAAATAAATCAATAGAGTGGCTCAAACTTCAACTTCTAATGCAGAGGGACATCATCATGTTTGGTATGAGGATATGCATGACTTAAATATTGATCTGATAGCTGATGTAACTATTTATACCAATGAATAAAGTTTTCATAATGTTTTCCCATAAAAAGGAATGGGCGTTAGAAAAAGATACCAACGTTTAGAAGTTGCACACTGATTGCACACCGAACATAATGGGATATATAGTGGATTTCAGTTGCAAATCCATATCATGTGGGGGAGGTGACATGACGGAGGTGACATAACGGCGGGTAGCATAATATTATTAGTTTCTCTATGTATCCGCTTGTTCTCTCGTAGCAACGCACAGGCAGTCAACTAGTCCTATGTAGTGTGCCTATAAGAACGAATGACATCCGTTGGATCATTTAAATCGGACGGCTCACGGTTCAAACATGTTAATTTGTAATAAATGGAGCCGTTGGATCATAGCAGTGCGTGGAGAATCATGTAATTTGAAATAAAGACTACTGTAAATAAAAATTTCCCTACTAATGCAAGGAGGACCATCCGCTCCGTCGTTTTCAGCGAGTGGCCGCGGGGCCCAGCAAGGCGGAGACATGGGCGACCCACATAGGAGCATCGGAGGAGCCGCGTCGCTCTCCGGTGGCCCGAAAGCGACGTTCAGCTGCACAGCACCGGCACCCGCGCGTGGGCCAGTGAAAGGCTCGTAAAAGAGCAGGACGCGCGGCAAGGCAATCAGTGGAGGCAGAGAGACGACGTCTGTTCCTTCCTGCTCCTCCATACACGTACGTGGCGTGTTCCCGTACGAATGCGTCTGCCGTTTCTTTATGTCGACAGGCTGACTGACAGAGATCCATCTTCAGAGGGCTTTTTTTTTTCTAAATAATGAGAACGTGTCTTAGTTCCGGTAACCCTCTCCAGAGGCCATGAAGGCCACGTAGACATCGATTTCACACGAATAAAAAGACAACGGAACGGGACCCTATCTCATAGGTACAAAAATGACAGTTTTTTGACATATTTTCTTTTCTTTGTTAGCACAGGAGTGAGTCTACGTGTGCACGCATACCTTCTCATCACACATCCGGTTGTGTTTGTGTGTCCTCTTAAGACATGTCTATTTTTTTAGAAAAAAAAGAATAGCACTGGTCATCCAGCGATGCACACAGCCATATATTCGAGGCCGAACAACATCGGTCCGGATAAAAGCGAAGAGAAAAATCGAGGCCACACGCCTCGTGACAGTAACTCAGCCACTAACCCTATGATACAAAACGATATCAAAACGAAAAACACACAACTCCTAGGCCATGTCTTCAAAGGAATCGCCGCATGTGCACCAACGATAACGAGTCCAACATAAGGTTGAACTTCGGATTCTCATCCCCGAAGCCAAGCTTCAATCCACCACCTTCAGCAAGGGCGCCACAAAGACGCGCGTCGACATAACCTAATCAGAGATCTTGTGTTTCCACCGGACTGCATAAAGTCGTCGTTGAAGCCGTATGTACCATCATCCCTTATCAGGCTACCGATGCCTCGATAACAGGATACCTATGGAGAAGACATCAGAAGACAGACGTCCCATACCGCCATTGTCGCACCACCTTCGATCTAGCAGCAGCAGGCTAGACATGACACCTCTGCTAGAGTCACCGTGTAGCACGTGCCGGTAGCAGGCATGACTTGTCGCCTCTGCACGTGACGTCGTGCGTGGCATCCACCGGCGGCACATTCGCCGAGGCCTCACCGTCGGCGACAGGAACTACCCGATGACTCCGAAAGAGACGCATGTGTCACCTTTCGGGCTGCACCAAACCCGATCTGTTGATGGAGGGGACGTCCCATACCGTTGCCAGCCTCGGAAAGGTCGTCACCACCTTGAGATCCAGACTCCAAGATGCCCACACTACCACGGAGTCCGTCTCATCGAAGAAGAGGGGTCGCCGCCCCGATCCCGGGCGCTATAGGGAGCACCCACCATCACGCCAGCCGTTTGTCGTCGCCCATACAATGGCAACCGCCGCTGCGATCCCACATCAAGCTTCGTAGACGCCGGAGGAAGCTCCGACCACCACGCGTGTCCTACGACGTCCCTGGGAACGGGATCCCGAGATCCACCGCCACCGACGCCGCACAAGGATCCATCAGCTGGCCTGTTGTCCTTGACAGAGAGGACGCCGCCACCGCCATGACCGGAGCCACCGCTCCGGGGATCATGCGTCATCGATCGGCCGCATCCCCTCCTGATCCACCCTCCCCACGAATCCCCCGGAGCAGAGCCGAGCCGCCGGGATGGACAATCGCCAGAGGATGATCTAGCACCGCCCGTCCCTCTAGACAGCCGAGCTACAGCCAAGATCCCCGCCGTCCGCATCACGAGTAGCGCACGTCTCTGGGGACGACGAGGGGGAAGAGAAGGGGGCACCCTGGAGGGGCGAGACGAGGGCGTACGAGGGGCGGACGAGGGGTTACGAGAGACGCGGATTTGAAAGTAGATTCACTTTCAATCATCCAAAATTGAAAAACCTCGCTTGCATGTGAAAGAGAATACACATATTTGAATCCTTAGGGCATCTTCAATGGGAGACGCGAGCAGCTGCGCTTATGATGGAAAAAAACAAATATCCCAGAAATTTAGCGCTTACCTTCCAACGGCAGACGCTAATAGCGGGTGATTAGCGATCGCCTGCACAAACTGTTTCAACTCACATGGACAAAGAAAAAAAAGGCTAGCGCTCGCCTCCAGCTTTGGCGCCGATGCTGGGTTAGACGTCAAGATTTGTCGATCTAACTGTCGATTGGGCAGGGTACTAATCATGGCGCTCACTCCTAGCGCCTACCATTGTACGTGCCCTTGGAATTTGAGTCGTGCCATCACGGGTGGATATTTTCTTTTAGAAGTGTCTACGATTTAGTTCAATAGCTATTTCTTAGTCAATATTGGTAACCGTTTGATCAAAACATTTTTATACATTTTGTGTTTTTATGGATCTCATGCTTACATCGGATAGTTCTTAAGCTTGAAAAAACGTTTTATATTGTGGGACAGAGGGAGTAGCAAAATCCTTTTATTTTCCTTCACTACAGATGATGTATACGCATGTCACAGCACGCATGCTTACCGGTCTCCGTGACACATGAATGTAATTATTTGACAATGACAAAAAGAACGAGAGAACGAATAGGAATTAGAAGTCACCCGTCGTCACTTTTTAGGAGAAACTCCATAGGTGAGATTCGAACCTGGGCTGGCCACATCCCCATTAGGTATTGTCTACTAGTTGGCCCTGGCTCAGTTATCATTGTTTGACAATAAAAACAGGTCAATGAATCTCACAAAAGTCTATACAAAAAAAAAGTCTATACCTAAAGGAATATCATAATCCTGTTTGACCAGCTTGTTTTTGCATGTTCTATAGTTTGCTTGGTCCACTTTGCTTATTTTGTGATTTTTGTTACTGCATCGAAGTATAAAGTATAACACAGTAAAGACCGCCAACCACAAACTAAGCCCAAGACAACAATCACTTAGGTTCACGAAAGTGTTGTTCGGAACCTTGAGGCCTACAAACTAATTTTTTGTAAACTTGGCAAAAGATAGTATATGTAAGTTTTGAAATGTACCAAAAACTTGCAAGTTAGGAGCAGAAAAATTGTTGCAATGCAAATTTTTTAACTACATATTGTGATTTTCACAAGGTTACACATGATCATATTATTTACGGGAGTTACAAGAGCAACCAATATGTGATATGATTTGTGTTATGTTTAGAAAAACTAGTACATATATGTCAGGTTGCAAATATGTGCTTTCAACTTACAAATAGAGTCGTGCCCTCACAAGGCACAAATCTACCATCCATCAAAAGACAAGTCACAACTCAACCACACATGAAAAGGTTGTCCTCCACTTTCTTTGTTTACCATGTGATAACGTCTAATGCTTGCCGCATCAGCTATAATTAAGTGTGATTTTCACAAGTTGAGGATAATTATTTCCCATCTTCTGATCAGCAGGTACAACTCCATCATTTGTTAAAGTGTATTGTGAAGAGGTTAACTTGGGCATTAATTTTTTGAAGGTTTTAGTCTGACCAACAATGTAGGTCCAAAACAGTTCCCAAAATAAAAATGCAAGTCCAAAACCGGCAAAGATAAAAAAAATATACTAGATGTATCCAGGGCTTTAGGCTCCGCCCTGCTTGTTCTCTTTTATATTTTTTTATTATTATGTGGATCTTTTTATTTTAGAAAAAGTTTTATGTAGTAACTCATCAAGTATAGTTTGAGCACAAATTACATACACAAACAAAAGAACTTGTAAAATAAAACAAAGCTGAAAACTAGTCGCCTGACATATGACGAATTTCATTTCAAAATGCATTTCTACATTTTTCTTATAAATATTAAGACAGTTTCACCAACCAACTCTTCTTTTTCCCACGTCAAGTTTAACACTATATGTTAAGGATTGGAGTACCATCTCTATTATGATTATCATGTTTTATCTACCGTTTTATGGATTAAAGTTAATGGAAAATTGTTCAAATATTCAACTATATGTGCAAGTGATTATTCATTAAAGCTAGGTCAGCCACTTCACGGTAGGTCATCCTCTTGTTGGTGGAAACACGGCAGTACCTCTCCTTCCAAAGATTCCAAAGTGAATATACCATTGTATCAGTACGCTCTACCACGCTCCATCCCGAGGCATTGGCAAGGATACCCTCACACCACAAGTTGATGGAAATTTCAGCATCTGGCGAGCTCGGGTTAAGCATCCCTTCAGCGGCATTGATAGTCCTCCAAACCTACTCTGAGAATGGGCAATATATGCACGACGGTCTCCTTGGATGCAAAGCAAAGGTGACTGGTAGGATTATGGGGGCCATCCACGAATTGCCAAATTCTTCATTGTGAGGATTCTCCTGTGTAGAACCAGCCAGGCAAAGAGACTGCATTTGGGGTGGCTTGAGCTTTCCAAACCTTAGCAGGGCAAAATGGCCCCGGGCGACTAGAGAACTGCACCAAGTAGGCAGATTTGGTGGAGTATTCCCCAAAGCTCGTCAATTCCAATGGATGAGTCCGAACGAAAGGGGTCAATATCTGGGCCCTGCAAAAGCTACCAAATGTCGAGGAATTCGTGAAGCTAGTCCACGATGCTCAAAAGGGCAATGGCACTAATCCATCTATCCCCTCAATGTCATAAAAGAGTGTTCTATTTTTCCTTGCCACAATCTTGTATAGCTCAGGAGCGCGGTTGCATAGGGGAGAATCCCGGATCCATTCACTGTTCCAAAAGTTGGGACGTTTCCCATGTCTGATGGTGATAGTAGTTGAGGCTCGAAAGAGCGCCATGTCAGAGTCGCTGCAGGGCAGCTTGGCGCCTACCCATGGTCGGTCGGGGACAACCCACGCATACCACGGACACCTCTGGCGCAAGGCCCGACCAAAACGATCTAGATCAGCCACCCCAAGACCTCCCAAGTCTTTAGGGGTATACACAATCTTCTAATGGACCACGGAGAGACAACTGTTGGCGTTCTCACAGTCAGCATTGTTCCAAAAAAAATCATGGCCAACTTGTCCATCTTCTTGAGCATCCATCTGGGGAGCGGGGTGACCGCCAGGTGGTATAGCAGTGAGGACAGACTTTGCCAGATCGACCCACCCAGCCCGTGTTAGGTCTTTTCCCCTCCAACCAGGAATGCGAGCAACAAGCTTGTTGATGAGTGGTAGCAAATCCACCTTCCGGTGGCGCCGAATGTGTAGGGGAAGACAGAGGTATTTGTCGGGGAAGGCAGCCAATTTAGCCGGGAAAACAAAGAGGGTGTCGGCATGGTCAATGTGCTCACAACGATTGGGAAAGACTTTAGTCTTGGTGAGGTACATCCTTAAGCCTGTGGCATCGCGAAGACATCCAGCATGTGGCAGGTGGCCGATAGCTCGTGCTTGCTTGGGTTGGCAAAACTTCTTGTGTCGTATGCGTAGAGGGAAGTTCTGAGTCTGGTCGTTCAATCCTGAACGGGCTTGAGAACTCCCAGGTCAGTAGACATGCAGAAGATATGTTGAAGTGGGTCGATGGCGAGGATGAAAAGCATGGGTGATAGTGGTTCTCCCTGACGAAGGCCCCAAGAATGGTGGGCCGCTGGCCCAGAATCCCGTTTAGTAGCACGCGAGAGGTAGAGGATGATAGTGACTGTAAGTGCATCTAGTGCCACCCCTAATTGGTTTTGGAGTATTGACGACAAACTTACGAGGGTGATTTAAGTGCAACGAAATGTACCGGTGGTTCCCGAAGCATCTGGCTTACCGGTCACTAATGTGTTTCTGAGAATTGCAGGATAACACAGGTAGTAGTCCCTCATTGATTCGGTTTACCTACTGGACATGACCCCTAAAAATGTGTGAAGACATTGAAGACAATGGTGGTATGTGAAGATATTCACAACGAAGATTATGACTTGAGAAGACATTCACGTGAAGACTATGGAGTGCGAAGACATAGTTGTTTCGTAGTTTCCTTTTCTTCTTTGTTGAGTCATAGGAACCACCGTACTGTTAAGTGGGGTCCAAGTGAACAAAGTCAGAGTGACTGATGTGATGCTCAACAAAATCCTATGTCTTCGAGCGAAGACAATGAGAGCAAATCTTATCCAGAGTTGAATGAGTCAGCTTTACTTGTAGCCCAAGTCAAGCTGCTGCGTGTGTTTGAAATTTGACCGTTAGACACGTGTCAGTTCCTTAGTGACCCAGGGTCATTTCGGACAAATCAGGTCGGGTTGCCTCCTGGCTATAAATAGCCCACCCCTACACCATAAATTGGTGGCTGCTCAGAGTTAGTGCACGACTTTTGTCGTTTGAGAGCAACCCACCTCTGAAGCATTTGAGAGAGAGATCCTTGCGAAGACAAAGCCCAAAACACCCAGAGCCAAAAAGTGTTAGGCATCACTGATGTATTTCTGTCCGCGTGATCACTATTGTTGTTTGGCTTCATACTATCTTCCATCCTGATCTATACTACCTAGCTGCTAAGTCTTCGTGCTTTCACTTCATTACTCTCTTGTCTATGGCTTGTCTAGTGTAGTCTACTTTTCGCTGCATATCAATAGGTTCATTTCTATCGTTTGTCGTTAAAGCCCCCGTGTTTTGAAGACTTTCATAAAAATCGCCTATTCACCCCCCTTTAGTCGATAACTAGCACTTTCAGTTGGTATCAGAGCAAGGTGCTCCCTTGTTCTGTGTGATTCGGTTTAACCACCTGGAGTTTTAGCTATGTCGACTGCAGGGATAATCAAAGTCTCCGCTGCGTGCCCTGTCTTCGATGACACTGATTACCCCTACTGGAAGAATAAGATGCGCATGCATCTTGAAGCTATTGATGTCGACCTCTGGTATGTCGTCAAGAACGGCGTTCCCAAGGCCGGTGAAGGTGTCACCCCTGCTGATGTCAAGAAGTTCATTCAACTGGATTCTACTTCCAAGAACATCATCTGTGGTCATCTGACCAAAGGACAGTATGGCCATGTGAGTGCTCTGGAAACTTCGAAGCTAGTCTAGGACTGGCTCTCCAAGGTCAACGAAGGCGTCTCAACTCAGAGAGACTCAAGGATCAGTGTTCTTCGCAACCTCTTCAACCGCTTCAAGAGAAACGACAATGAGAATGTCCAGCTCATGTTTGATCGCCTCACTGATATCACAAATGAGCTTCATGCACTTGGCGCCACTGAGATCACCAAGCATGAAATCGTCAAGACACTCCTGAGATCACTTGACAGCTCGTTTGACACCCTAGCCCTGATGATTCAAGAATGCCCTGACTACAAGACTCCCAATCCGTCTGACATACTTGAGAGGCTCAACACACATGAGTTCCAGTTATCTGAGAAAAGAGATATCTATGGTCCCAACTATGGCCGAACTCGCGCTTTGAAGGCAAAGGCCTTTTCCTCATCTGAAGAAGAATCTGACTTCAGTTCTGGGGATCCTGAAGACATTGGAAAGGAGCTTGCTATGCTTGTGAAGAAGTCCCAGAAATTCACCAAGAAGAAAGGCTTCAGAAAGTCTTCAAGATCCAGCTCAAGAAATGATGAAGTTTCTACTCATGACCACAAGAAGAGAACATGCCACAAGTGCAAGAAACCTGGTCATTACATCTTTGAGTGTCCACAGTGGGACAATGAGAACAAGAAGTAGAAGAAGAGCAAGGAATATGATTCTGATGACAAGAAGAAGAAGAAGAAATCATCAAAGTCTTCTTTCAAGTCTTCGTCCAAGTCTTCATCACACAAGAAAAGTTCATCTGGCAAGGCTCGTGCTTTTGTTGGCAAGGAGAATGATTCCGAGGAGGAGTCAGCTTCTGAGGAGGCTGAGGTGGAGTTTGAGGAGGAGTCCGACTCTGGCGTTGCCAGTCTGGCTCTAGCCACAGCCTACGTTGCCAAGTCCATTTTCAACACTGAAGACAATGGCTCCGTTACCAACGCTGATGCTAATGACAAGGATGACTCTGCCCCCACCTACTGCTTCATGGCATGTGGTGCCAGGTAAACTCACACGATGCTTACTTTCAAACATCAAGTGAAGATGACTCTGAATGTGAATCCAAACCTAGCTACAAAACACTTGCTAAAATTGCAACTAAACAACATAAAGCTATGGAACATATTAAAAAATTGTTAGACAAAAGCGATGACCCGTTGGACGCGGAAATGACCCGATCTTAGTCCTTAATTGAAGACATAAAAAATCTTCATGTTAAGTACGAGGAACTTGAAAGTCGTCATGAAACGCTCTCAACAACTCATGAAAAGCTTTCCTACGATTATCTTCAAAGGAAGCAAGAACTTGAGAAATTGAGAGCTGCTCATGAAGATCTTCAAAAAGAGAACGAGTCACTTCACGCTCAACAGATCAGTCCCGCTTAGGAAGGATTTGAACCACCATGTCTAAAATGCCTTGAGCGTGATAACGATACTTCTGTTGCTGAATGTTCCACTACTGCTACTGTTGCAATATCTTCAACTGCTGATGTGGTAACTAACCCCTCTGCTGAGGATGCCACTACTATTGCTGATGAAAATGTCAGGCTGAAGACATTGCTTGAGACAGGAATGTACAAAAGTCTCAAAGGGCATCAGACAATATGTGATGTCCTCAAAAAGCAGATTCTGAATCGAAACCCTAGGAAAGAGGGTGTTGGGTTCGAGAGGAAAATGAATGTTGATGGTTCTTACTGGAAGCCTGAGCAGTACCCCAAAACCACATGGGTTGCTGCAAAGGGACCTTCAGTGGATCCATCCACCTTATCTGGCTTCACTTGTGCTAACCCGATTATCATTGATGAATCCTTTGATGCAAACTATAAACTGTTTAAGAATCATAATGGTGAAGAGTTTGCCAGGTATATTGGTACTAACTGCAGGAATGGGCCACCTATGAAGAAGATCTAGGTACCCAAAAGTTGTCTTGAGAATCTTCCAGTGAATGTCATCATGACACCACCTGGGAAGAAGACAAACCCCAGACCAAAGGCTTCATATGGTCCAAAGGCTTCATACAGACAGAGGAGTCAACAGAGTCACCCTAACGCCAATGTTTTGCAGGGAAATCATACTCAGACCTATGAATATGAGCGTGTTTCCTCAAACCGCTATGTTCATAAAACTAAGAACTTTTCTGCTTATTCATATGAGTATTATTCACCTCCTGCAAGGCTATTTGCTAGGGCTCCAAAGCCGATGTTCTCAGATGTTGCACTTAGACTCATTGCTTCGAAGCCACCCCTGAAAATGTGGGTGGTTAAGAAAACTTAACTCTCTTTTGCAGGGAAAGGTCTCCAGCCGGAAATCAAAGGCTTCTGATGCTTATGCTGGGGACCTAAAACATCTAGTGGGGCGCAAGATAAAATGCCCAAATGTTCTTACTATGTATTTTGTTCCTGAATCTCTTGCCAATCATCCTATCAGCCCTAACCTGGATCTGAGCTTTGATAATCCGCTTGTTCGTCAAATGTTTATGCTTCACAATACCCTTGGTGAAGCCTATCCCCCTAACTGTACTGTAGGGTATGACACCACATGCTTTAGAATGGATTACGGACAGTGGATGCACTAATCACATGACTGGTGATCGAAGTCTTCTCATGGACTCAACCTTACGTCCATCTGACAAGAGTCACATCACATTTGCTCACACTGGTAAAAGCAAGGTATTGGGTCTAGGTAGAGTTGCAATCTCAAAGGATCAACACATGGATAAAGTGATGCTTGTTGAATCCCTTGGTTTCAACTTAATGTCTGTCTCAATGCTTTGTGATTTGAACATGATTGTGATATTTGGAAAATATCGTTGCCTTGTTCTAATGGAGTCTGACAAGTCTCTAGTCTTTGAAGGATATCGAAAAGATGATCTGTATATGGTAGATTTCTCAGCAGGACCACAGTTGGCCGTATGTCTTCTAGCAAAAGCTTCAGAGTGCTGGCTTTGGCATCGAAGGCTAGGGCTTGCTGGCATGAGGAACTTGTACACTCTCGCGAAGAAGAAACATGTCGTTGGCATCGAGGGCGTCAAGTTCAAGAAAGATCATATGTGTGGTGCCTACGAAGCTGGAAAGATGACAAGGGCCAAGCATCCCTCGAAGACAATCATGACGACATCTCAACCCTTCGAGCTGCTTCACATGGACTTATTTGGTCCTACTCACTACTCTACTCTTACTACCACTGCTTGCCTCTATGGCTTCGTCATTGTTGATGATTATTCAAGATATACATGGGTGCATATAATCCTCTACAAGAATGAAGTGCAGGATGTCTTCAGACGTTTTGCCAATCGTGCCATGACGAACTATGGCATCAAGATCAAGCACATCAGAAGTGACAACGGCACAGAGTTCAAGAACACCGGCCTCGACCTTTACCTTGATACATTAGGCATCACTCATGAGTTCTCTGCTCCATACACACCTCAGTAGAATGGCATCGTGGAGCGCAAGAACAAAACACTCATTGAGATGGCTCGAACGATGCTTGATGAGTACAAGACTCCAAGGAAGTTCTGGCATGAAGCTATTGATACTGCATGCCACGTCATCAACCGTGTTTATCTTCACAAGCTTCTGAAGAAGACATCTTATGAGCTCCTGACTGGTAAGAAGCCAAACGCAAGCTACTTCAGAGTATTTGGTGCTAGGTGTTGGATCAAGGATCCACATCACACTTCAAAATTTGCACCGAAAGCACATGAAGGTTTTATGCTTGGTTATGGAAAGGATTCGCACTCCTACAGAGTCTTTAACCTCTTTCACTATAAAGTGGTTGAAACTGTGGATGTGTGGTTCGATGAGCCTAACGGCTCGCAAAGAGAGCACCTGCCAAATGTGCTAGATGAAGTCCCACCTAGTGAATCCATCAAGCACAGGCTGAAGAGGAACTTATCATTTCTGCGCCTAATCAACCCGAAGACACTGCTTAGCCTGAAGCCAATGCTCAAAATGAAGACAATGATCAGCAAGAGCAAAATCTTCGTCCAGTTCATACTCGTGTTGCAAATGAAGTATAGATTGAGAAGATAATTGATAGCATCAATGCACCTGGTCCACTCACTCGTTCAAGAGCAACACAGCTATCAAATTTTTGTAGGCACTTTGCATTTGTCTCAATATCTGAACCCAAGAAAGTTGTTGAAGCCTTCATGGAACCTGAATGGATTCAAGTTATGCAAGAAGAGCTTCAACAGTTTGAGCTGAACAATGTGTGGGAATTAGTCAATCGTCTTGATCCTCGCAAGCACAACATCATAGGCACCAAATGGATCTATCGCAACAAACAACATGAGCATGGTCAAGTTGTCAGAAACAAGGCTCGTCTTGTTGCTCAAGGATACACTCAAGTTGAAGGGATTGACTTCGATGAAACATTTGCTCCCGTGGCTAGTCTTGAAGCCATTCGCATACTGCTAGCTGATACGTATCCGTCATATCTACTTTTCCAAACACTTTTGCCCTTGTTTTGGACTCTAACTTGCATGATTTGAATGGAACTAACCCGGACTGACGCTGTTTTCAGCAAACTTTCCATGGTGTTATTTATGTGCAGAAACAAAAGTTCTCGGAATGACCTGAAACTCCACGGAACGTCTATTTGGAAATAATAAAAAATCCTTGCAAAAGATGAAGACCAGGGGCCCACACCCTGTCCACGAGGGTGGGGGGCGCGCCCCCTACCTCGTGGGCCCCCTGGAGCTCCTCCGACCTCAACTCCAACTCTATATATTTGCTTTCGGGGAGAAAAAAATCAGAGAGAAGAATTCATCGCGTTTTACGATACGGAGCCATCGCCAAGCCCTAAAACCTCTCGGGAGGGCTGATCTGGAGTCCGTTCGGGGCTCCGGAGAGGGGGATTCGTCGCCATTGTCATCATCAACCATGCTCCATCACCAATTTCATGATGCTCACCGCCGTGCGTGAGTAATTCCATTGTAGGCTTGCTAGACGGTGATGGGTTGGATGAGATCTATCATGTAATCGAGTTAGTTTTGTTAGGGTTTGATCCCTAGTATCCACTATGTTCTGAGATTGATGTTGCTATGACTTTGCTATGCTTAATGCTTGTCACTAGGGCCCGAGTGCCATGATTTCAGATCTGAACCTATTATGTTTTCATGAATATATGTGAGTTCTTGATCCTGTCTTGCAAGTCTATAGTCACCTACTATGTGTTATGATCCGGCAACCCCGAAGTGACAATAATCGAGACCACTCCCGGTGATGACCATAGTTTGAGGAGTTCATGTATTCACTATGTGCTAATGCTTTGTTCCGGTACTCTATTAAAAGGAGGCCTTAATATCCCTTAGTTTCCATTAGGACCCCGCTGCCACGGGAGGGTAGGACAAAAGATGCCATGCAAGTTCTTTTCCATAAGCACATATGACTATATTCGGAATACATGCCTACATTACATTGATGAATTGGAGCTAGTTCTGTGTCACCCTATGTTATGACCGTTACATGATGAACCGCATCCGGCATAATTCTCCATCACCGATCCAATGCCTACGAGCTTTTCATATATTGTTCTTCGCTTACTTACTTTTCCGTTGCTGCTGTTACAATCACTACAAAACACCAAAAATATTATTTTTGCTACTGTTACCTTTGTTACCGTCACCACTACTATCATATTACTTTGCTACTAGATACTTTGCTGCAGATATTAAGTTATCCAGGTGTGGCTGAATTGACAACTCAGTTGCTAATACTTGAGAATATTCTTTGGCTCCCCTTGTGTCGAATCAATAAATTTGGGTTGAATACTCTACCCTCGAAAACTGTTGCGATCCCCTATACTTGTGGGTTATCACTAGCCTATGCCAACCATCACAACATTCTTCTGTATCAAATGGATGTGAAGAGTGCCTTCCTCAATGGCAAGATTGAATAAGAAGTGTATGTTGCACAACCACCTGGTTTTGAAGATCCAAAACATCCTGATATGGTATACAAGCTCAACAAGGCACTGTATGGCCTCAAACAAGCCCCTTGTGCTTGGTATGACACACTCAAAGACTTCCTGAAGAGCAAAGGCTTCAAACCTGGTTCTCTAGATCCTACACTCTTCACGAAGACATATGATGGAGAACTGTTTGTGTGCCAAATCTATGTGGATGACATTATCTTCGGCTGCACCGACAAGAGATACAGTGATGAGTTTGGGCACATGATGCAAGAGCAATATCAGATGTCCATGATGGGTGAGCTGAAGTTCTTCCTTGGTCTTGAAATTCGTCAGCAGAGCAACGGCATCTTCATATCTCAAAAGAAACACCTCAAAGATTGCCTGAAGAAGTTTGGAATGCAAGATTGCAAAGGATACACGACGCCAATGCCAACCAAAAGTCATCTGAGTCCCGACGCCAATGGTAAAGATTTTGATCAAAAGGTATACCGCTCCATGATTGGTTCTTTACTCTACTTATGTGCATCTAGGCCAGATATAATGCTTAGTGTTTGCATGTGTGCCCGATTCCAAGCGGCACCAAAGGAATCGCATCACTTAGCTGTGAAGCGAATTCTTCGATATTTGGCTTACACCCCAACGCTAGGATTATGGTATCCAAAGGGCTCATAGTTTGATCTAGTTGGATTCTCAGATGCTGATTATGCTGGTGACAAGGTTGATCGCAAGTCCACATCAGGCACATGTCACTTTCTGGAACGATCACTTGTCTGTTGGTCTTCAAAGAAGCAGAACTGTGTATCTCTCTCCACTGCTGAATCTGAATACATTGCTGCTGGATCTTGCTGCGATCAGCTTCTGTGGATGAAGAAAACACTCAAGGACTATGGTATCCACCTGAAGCATGTGCCACTCTACTGCGACAATGAGAGCGCCATCGAGATTGCCAACAACCCAGTTCAGCACTCGAAGATCAAGCACATTGAAATTCATCATCACTTTCTCAGAGATCACGTCATGAAGGAAGATATTGATATCATTCACGTCAACACTGAAGAGCAATTGGCAGATATCTTCACAAAGCCCTTGGATGAGAAAAGGTTTTGCAAGTTGCGGTCTGAGCTAAATATCTTAGAATCCTCAAATGTCCTGTGATTGGACACACATCCTAACACTTATGCATGTTGATGACTTAGATGTGCAACACACGAAGTAACGTATATCTTCAATCAATGAAGACATACACTCTAAGTGTGAATACATTAACGCGGAATTTGACTTCGGAGCACCACGATAATTGTGCGCCATGTCTGGGTCTAATACTTCCTATACGGTGGGTAACGCCACCACCAAACCTTTGTTTGAAGTATTTCATTTGGCGTCTCATTTGCAAAGTCTTCGCATTTGATTTGTCTTCAACATTGATTTAACTTCATGTTTATCTTCGCAATGTTGATTTGGTCTTATACTGATATATGTACATATACTTGTGTTCTGTCCTCTACAACATTCACTTATAGCTATGTCTTCTTATTTGAATCTTTTTATCTAAGTGAATGTGATCGGACCCTAACCCCTTCTATGCTTTTATCTCGGATTCTATCTATCCAAATCATATGCATTCTATTGAAACTGTCGAATGTCTTCTCTGCATCCTTGTCAGCAGAAGATAAAGAGACAAAAGTTGAATCTGTTTTAATGCTATGTCCTTATTGCCTGAAACCCGGAGAAGCCGGAACGACCACCCGACAGTCCAGGCGTGCGTGGGAACATGGAACAACTTCCAATGTGTTGCATGCTTGCCACGTGTCCTTCAGATGTGAACCGCCAGGGGCACCTGCATAATTACGTTGTGCAATCCCTTTCCTTATATATACACAACTCACCGCGGTCATAACCGATTCTTCCACCTCGCCACCTCGCACAAACCCCAGTGCCTCCGCTAGCTCGCGTCGCCGGAGACGAAGCGCTTAGCTGTCGCGACTTCTCCGACGCCATCCTCACGCCGGCCGCGGACCTCGTCCTCTCCGCTGCCGCCGTAGGTGTCTTCCACCACCAAGTTAGGGCATGGGAGATTGAAATGCTCGACCTCCTTCTCAACTTCGTCTAGCAGTTCTTCGTGCGGTAATTAAATCTTACTTTTACTGCCTTTTTGATCCATCTGATCCATCCACTTTACCCAAAGGTGGTTTCTTAACTTCCATATCTGGATCTATCTTGTTCTGAATCTCATATATTGCCTAGCATATTCACTTATGCTTCACAACTAGTTAGATTCCTCATTTCTACTTATTCTTGGATTCGTACAAATCTGGAACCAACTCTCACCAAATAAGTGAATGTCTTCGCGCTATGAGGTCAATGTCTTCAAACTGATTTATCTTCAAAATCTTCTGAGAATGCATCTGACCTCTTCCCCTTCCCTCACACCTCTAATGCTGTCACAGGTACATATCCGTGGGAGAATCCCTTGGTTCTCATAGTCTGCATTCATTTGCAGAATTCTTACAACGACACATCAATTCTCCTGAAGCCAGTTCCTGTCTGACCAGCAAAAGGAAGCCATTCACAGTTTTGAAGCCATTCATCTTGAATACAATGGCTACAGAGAAGTCAGCTAGAAAGGGCAGTAGACAGCGCCGAGGAGATACATCTAAGGACTTACCTCCTGATCTGTATGAATTGTACAAGACAGACCCTGAAGAGAGCTATGGCCAGCGCAAGACTCGAATCCAATGGATTCGAAGATATTGGGCGGAACAATGGTTTCTATACAGATATGTGACTGCTGAGTATGCGGAGAAGAATGCCATCAAGCGACCGTGGGGAGATATTCTCTACAAAAATCTTCAACCCAAGTCCAAGTCCGAAGCCATTGCTCAAGGCTTCTACCCTTGCAAGGTCCGAGGACCACAGCCTGAGAATGCCGACCCATCCTCTCTGCTATGGTGTCGCGATGACAATCTGTTCAAGCGCAACTATAAGTTTGCCAAAGATTCTGCTGTGAAAAACAAGAAAAATCTTGGGTGCGACTTCAACCCTGCTCCGTATGCTCCAAGGGCTGATGGCACACGTGATGCTAACCCCAATGTCATCGGCCCCTTTGACAACTTTGATGGTCTCCTCTCTTACATTGCTGCTCAGAGGGCCACTGTGGAGCAATCAGGTGATGATGCAGATTCTGATGAAGCGCCAGCTCCACCTAAGACGCAAAAGCAGAAGAAATCAAAGGCTTCAAAGCCCCCCGCCGCACCAAAAGTTTCGCGTGCGAAGCCGTTGGCAACTGCTCCTCCTGCATCCAGTATGCAATCTAAAGATCTTTCTTGTGTGTCCAAGAAGACGGAGAAGCCCAAGAAGAAGAAGCCCATGAAGATTTCTGGGCATGACCTAACTCCAGCTGCCGTTCTGAGGAACGAAGATGAAACCATCGATTTGTCAAGCAACGAAGATCTTGGTGATGATGCTCTTGAGCTACTGATAAAGAGCAAGCAAGAGGCAGAGATCTTCAATGATCTGCCCCTCTTTGATGTGGATATCTTGAATAACTTCATCGATGAGTGGTTTGACAACCCCAGCCTCAGCATTGATGATCTTCAGCTGCCAGTTGATATCAGCGTCACCTTCCATGGAGCCATTGCTAATGAGCTGGCTCTAGCTCAGAAGATCGTTGAGCTGAAGAACAAAATTGACTATGAGAAGGCTCAATTCAAGAAGCACATGGCCAAGCTCAGTGTGGCTGATGTGCAAAGCTTCAAGCAGATGCTGCATGACCTCAAGGAAGAGTTTCATAAGAAACATGAGGAAGCAAAAGGTTCAAGAGAGCGGATGAAATACTTCGCAGTGAAATGTGTTCAAGCTCACAATGAGGCAGAAAAGCGCAAGGCTCTTGGGCGTCTAGGCATCGACTCCAAGATGGCTGCCAAACTGAAAAAGAAGCCTGTTGTGGCCCAAGCTGAAGCATCAAGCCAGGAAGCACCTCGCATTGTCTTCCCTGCCAGCATGACAGGCTCAAAGCCTAGGTCCCCACAGCAGCTTCAGAGCTGAAGAAAACAAGGGAAGCTGAGGCTGAAGCCAAGAAGCGCAAGCACAAGAATGCCTCTGATGGTGCTCCATCAACAAAGAAGCCGAAGACAAAGTCTTCGCGGAAAGAACGTGCTGGTGCCACATAGCCACTTGTTGTTGAGCCCATCTCAGTTGCTCGTCCTGCCTCCACCAACCAAGAGCGTCGTCTTGTTGTACACGAGCCTGCTTCCACAGAGGCTCATGGAGATAAAGAAGTTCCAGTTGTTGACTCCATCACAGCTGAAGACATTGATCGTGAAGACAATGTATATGATGATGAAGTCCTTCCTCAAATCGAGCACCAACCGGTATCATCGCCTGTTCTTACGAACAGTGAACTCATCAGCATTGGTCGTCCCTTGACGCCAATTGCTCAGGATGCATCATGGGCCGATCGCCCTCAAGACTCCCCCATTCAAGATGAAACCCCAAGAACTCCACCACCTCAAGTCACCTCTCCGGTGCTTGACGACGACAATTACATGGTGCAGACCACTCCATCACCACAAGCGTCGCCCGCTTTCCATAGGCTTCGCAAAGGCCCTAGGCCACAGGTCGCCATGCCGAGCATTCCAGAAGGAGATGTGCAACACAACTCAGTAGCATGTCAAGTGTTTCCTGAAGCCACTCCAACTGCGAATGTCTCTGAGTCCGAAGCAAAAGCTGCTGAAGACATTCCGGCTGCATCAGCCGATGACAATCAAGAACCAAGAGAAGAAGAAAGAGTTGCCACACCCCCTGTCACTCAAGAAGCTGTTCTCGAGGGGAACGAGTCAGTGCCCGACCCTCCTGTTATTGAAACGGAGGTTGAAAACATTGAGGCGGCCACAAACAACACTGCTGAAGCCAATGACGTTGTCATTATGGCGCCTGAAGGTAATGTTGCTCCTGAAGCCAGTGTGCAACTTGAAGCCCCGGTCCATACCGATGCTGCAGTTCCACCACCAAGGCCTCACACAATTGAGCAGGCCTATAATCGTGGAGAACTTGTCACTGTCCGATGGCCTATTCTGGTTCCTCCTCCTGCTCCCGGACCACAATTTGACTACCATGTGGAGCACAGGCCTCAGGTCCAGAAGCCAAAGCCCAGACTACCAAGATTCCCCGGTGCTGCAACATCGCCAGGCTCATTCAATGTAAACAGCTTTAGGGCACACAACAAATTCTTTAACAGTGCCAAGAACCCATACTCAAAGCCAAGGATCTCGTCTGACCGTTTCTGGAGCTATCAGCAGCGCAGTTATTACTCATGTATCCTATACAATCAAGGGTGAATCATTCCTCACATGCGTCTGGATTGTGAAGCCATTGCTAGTCTGCCCTGCTTAGAAGAAGCTCTAGACTGTTTCAGAGATGCTGGTCTTCTGCCGTTCGTGACTGACAAAGAGCATTGGAATGAGGAGCTTCTGCTGCAATTCTATGCCACTCTACACATTCGTGGCTACAACAGGGATCCGAAGACTTGGGTCCTTGAGTGGATGGCAGGTGATGTGCACCATGAAGCCAAAGCTCAAGATATCATTGAGCTCACTTCCCTGCCCACTCCAGGTGAACTCTATGAACCTGGTTGTTAGCTACACCGAAATGCATTGGCGAGCATATTTCAGAAGCCTGCGCCCAACATGAGTCAGATGCTCAGCATGATGAAGCCATTGCCCCAAGATGCCGAATATCCTAAGGAATTCTTTGTCGAAGACCTCGAGTATCTGCCCCGTACCATCTATCACATTGTAAGGCGAACTCTATGGCCCGTCAAAGGACATTCTCCTGCAGCCAAGCTTGAAGGCACGATGAAGACATTGGTGTTCTATATTCTCAATGGCATTAGCTTCAATGCTCAAGATTTCTTCATCAGGCAACTTGCTGCATCTGGAATTGATCTCTTTGGCCTGAAGTTTTATGCTCCATGGGTGATGCGCTTAATCAAGCTTCACTCTTTTGTCAACTATCAGCCCTCTGCGCGCAACCATCTTATCTTCTTGCCAGAGGTTGATATGTCCGTCGAAGCCATCTACCCTGAGCCTGCCAAGGAGCCAATTTATCTTCACAATGTCGATCGACAAAGCTTTTAGCAACCAATTGAGGGAGTTCTTGCTGCAACTCGTGTTTATCCTCTGGCTGGCAACACACGTGCACCTCATCGTGCAACTACTGAAGCCACTGAAAGCACCATTGCTCAAAGGCCTCGCAAGCGATCTCGTGTTCTCAATGACCGAGAGCTTCTTGTGGCCTTGCATCAGAAACAGGATAAGAACCATGACTGGCTGAAGCGTCAGATGCAGAGCCTCTTGGTGGATGTTAATCGCATTCGAAATCTTGCCACCAAGAATGCCTTCGTATCACATGAAGCCTGTCGGAGGTCCTGGAAAAGTCTGACATTGCTAAGCTCCGAAGATGATCTTCGCGAAGATGGCTTCACAGAGCGCTACAAGTTTGATTCCACGCCTCCCCGGAATGCTGTCTTGCGTCGTACTCCATCCTTAGAAGACTCGGAGTATTCCTCTTCGGCTGCAACTGTTGTTGCGAGAGTCGTTGATGAAGAAGACGATGCAACTTCCCCAACCATGACTTCGCCGCATCTCGACACTGCACCAGGCCCCTCTGCACCACCAAACTCCAACATCGACCCTGCACCTTCATCTACTCCTGATGGGAACGAATAGATACTCTATGTCTTCACACCTTTTTGGTCCTTACTGACAAAAGGGGGAGAAGCATGTGAGTTGATAGTCTTCAAGCGGGTCCATATGGGTGGTTGCTATATTTTTGCTAAGTGTTTACAACTCTCGTTTTTTATACATTTGGTTCTTTTGGGTTGTAACACTTAAAATTGATGGTCGTCTGCTACTTTGCTTGCTATTCTGTGATGCGATGATAAATTCCGCATGAAGTCATTCCGCAGACGTCCATTTTTCATTATGCATGTCATTATCTTCGCTATATCTTTATATGCATGATGAATCGTCTTCATAAGTTGAAGAGGATCTCCACAAAGCAAAACCTGCCATGTGCATTTGCATTCAAAAGCAAACTACTTATATGCACATCTTCAGGGGGAGCCTTTTGCCACTTGTGAAGACAATGCCCTAATCCTTAAACTTTCACATACTTTTATCCCCGTTGAAAACTTCAACCAATTTGTCATCAATCACCAAAAAGGGGGAGATTGTAAGTGCATCTAGTGCCACCCCTAGTTGGTTTTGGAGTATTGACGACAAACTTGGTTGAGGGACTAATGTGTTTGTGAGAATTGCAGGATAACACAGGTAGTAGTCCCTCATTGATTCGGTTTACCTACTGGAGATGACCCCTAAAAATGTGTGAAGACATTGAAGACAATGATGGTATGTGAAGATATTCACAACAAAGATTATGACTTGAGAAGACATTCACGTGAAGACTATGGAGTGCGAAGACATAGTTGTTTCGTAGTTTCCTTTTCTTCTTTGTTGAGTCATAGGAACCACCGTACTGTTAAGTGGGGTCCAAGTGAACAAAGTCAGAGTGACTGATGTGATGCTCAACCAAATCCTATGTCTTCGAGCGAAGACAATGAGAGCAAATCTTATCCAGAGCTGGATGAGCAGCTTTACTTGTAGCCCAAGTCAAGCTGCCGCGTGTGTTTGAAATCTGACCGTTAGACACGTGTCAGTTCCTTAGTGACCCAGGGTCAGTTCGGACAAATCATGTCGGGTTGCCTCCTGGCTATAAATAGCCCACCCCCTACACCATAAATTGGTGGCTGCTCAGAGTTAGTGCACGGCTTTTGTCGTTTGAGAGCAACCCACCTCCGAAGCATTTGAGAGAGAGATCCTTGTGAAGACAAAGCCCAAAACACCCAGAGCCAAAAAGTGTTAGGCATCACTGAAGTCTTTCTGTCCGCATGATCTGAAGACTTATTACACTTGAGGACTGTGTATCCTCCAGCCGGTTAGGCGTCGCGTTCTGAGCATCCAAGAGTCATTGTGGAGTGCCGGTGAACGAAGTCTGTGAAGGTTTGGAAGTCTACCTTGAAGACTTACCAGAGTGATTGGGCGAGGACTAAGTGTCCTTAACTCAAGAGGAATAAGGTGAAGACGCGGTCTTCTGAGTTGAATCTCAGCCTCCCCAACCAGATGTACAGTTGTCACAGCAACTGGAACTGGTCCAACAAATCCATGTCCTCTCCAAGCTACTGGTTCTATCTTTTCCCTCTCTTTACATACAGTTTGTCTTCATGAAGTCATCGCCTGCTTGCTTGATCTGTTTGACTTCACTGTGTGACGACTATTGTTGTTTGGCTTCATACTATCTTCCATCCTGATCTATACTACCTAGCTGCTAATAGTCTTCGTGCTTTCACTTCATTACTCTCTTGTCTATGGCTTGTCTAGTGTAGTCTACTTTCCGCAGCATATCAATAGGTTCATTTCTATCGTTTGTCTTCAAAGCCCCCGTGTTTTGAAGACTTTCATAAAAAACGCCTATTCACCCCCCCTCTAGTCGATAACTAGCACTTTTAGTGACAAGGAAATGCAGTCGCGCATGTTCTGAGGAAAACCCAGAGCTTGCAACACCTCAAGCGGGTATGGCCAATTGCTTGAGTGGAATGCCTTAGCTATATCGAGCTTTAGTTAGAAATTGGGTTTTTCTTTGTGTGCAAAGCCTTGGTCGGATTCTAGACATGTAGGAAACTATTGTGGATGTGGCGTTTCTAGATGAAGGCAATCTGGCGCTTGGAGACAATGTTGCTAAGCATGGGTGCAACTCTATTGGCAATGAGTTTAGATAAAAACTTGGAGGTCCTATGAATCAGGCTGATTGGGCGATAGTCTCCCACATTTTGCGTATCGACGGACTTAGGGAGCCGTACTGTGTTGGTGGAATTGATGACATTTTCGTAGTCACCATTCATGCTTGCAAGGTGCAAAATGGCAACGGTGAGATCATCTTTGACAATTTTTCAGGAAGACTAGAAAAAAGCTCCGATGAATCCATTAGGGCCCGGCGCCTTGACGGAAGGTAAAGAGAACATCGTCTTCTTTATCTCTTTGATACAAATAGAGTTGTGCCCTCGCAAGGCACAAATCTAACACCCATCAAAAGACAAGTCACAACTCAACCACACATGGAAAGGTTCTCCACTTCCTTTGTTTACCCTGTGATAACGCTTAATGCTTGCCACATCGGCTATAATTAAGTGTGATTTTGACAAGTTGAGGATAATTATTTCCCATCTCCCGAACGTCCTGCTTGGTTTCTTTTATAATATTTTTTGTGAATCTTTCAATTTTAGAAAAAGTTGCATGTACGTAGTAAATCATCAAGTCTAGTCTGAGCACCAATGAAACACACAAACAAAAAAAACTTGTAAAACAAAACAAAACTCAGAACTAGTCGCCTTACATATGACAGATTTCATTTGAGAATGCATTTCTATACATTTCTTACAAAAATATTAAGGTAGCTGCACCAACCAACTCAAATTTAACACTATATGTTAATAATTCTAGGTCAAGCTGCCATGTTTGCCTCTCCATAGGCAGGCAAACACATATGCATGGATGTCAAGGTCATGTACCTTGTCTGGTCAACAGGGAAAGGGATGTCCTTCATGGTTGGTTAACAGTGAGCCCAGGTCACAGGAAAGCTCTCTGGACCATAAATCTCAAGTATATTGGGCATGCATGATGGGGGCTATAAATTATTTTGTTAGGTGTGCCGGCCATGAGAAGGAGCAGACAACGACGGATGCTATTGCTGCCTGAGATCGTTAAAGGGTAGTAGCACTGTATCAAGAAGCAATCATATTTCTCCTGCAAAGTAAAACAAGCAATCATATCTCCTATTTTCAGAATTAAATTTGAGAAGACAATACTACATTGTTCTAAGCATGACCATAATTATTCAGTAGTGCTTCCTATACCCCAAGAAATTTCAAGATTGGCACTAACCGAGTCCTAAACAAGGGTGATTTGTCAAACCTTAGGCCTACCTTTTTAGAAGACATGACGCCTACTTGAAATACAACAACAATTTCACTTGAACCCGCCTTTCAAAAACAGGCCTAGTTTGAAATCTCAAACAGTCACCATAATTTCTCAGTTTAGCGTGTATTTCAGCGAAATTCACGCCGATCGCGGACGACGAGCCTTAGGGTACGCGTTGCCTTTTTGGCCTTCTTGAAGTGCTTACGGGCATATCTCTCATGATGATGACAACTTTAAGCATTGGGTTCCTATTATAAACATTAACAGTAACCAAGTAGCACCACTTAACAACTACTAATTGCCTCTGCATGATGATTAGCCACCGCAATAAACCTCGCCCCTCTATTCTTTCCACGACGATCGCGACGCGCGAAAAGAGAGAGACCCATCCGCATTGTATCGATCGATCGCGAAAGGATATCTTTCCCCAAATCCGCCAGGTGCTTTCAGAAAGTTCACGAGCCTCTTTGCGCAACGCCAGAATAAATGAAAACAAAGGCATGTGAGAGGGGGCAGGCGAAGGTAGCTGAAGAACTAATTGCATTCCGTAAACGAGCAGCCGGACAAAAGCCCGGGTGGAACCGCCGGAAAGCAGGTTTGCAAGGTTTGCTCAACATGGACAGTCGGCTATATATGGCAAAAAGCTGAATAAACAAGCTACTGGTACACATGAAACTTTTCCTACTAATGCATCCAGAGACAACTAATTCTAGTGAAAAAAGAAATCATAGAGTGGAAGCTAAAGTGCTCAGCTTCACAAGAGGACAAGCACTTGATTCTCATGCCTGGCCTTGATTTTATTTATTTCTATGTTTTTTTACTAAAAGACCCCTACAGTATAATTGGTACAACAAACCCAAATTGTAAGTACCATACCTTAAACCTGAGTGGGTGGAAAGACATCAGCCCCTTCTCATCACTAGGCTATGCCTTAGTCTACTATTTTTTTTTCTATGTAGTTATATTTAATTCTCCTATGTAGATGAAAAAGGACAAGTTATTGATTCTCATTGGGAAATTAGTATTGTTATTATCATGGAATATTCTACAATTATAAGAAATAAAGTGGTTTTTTACATGTGCAACCCCCACTAATTATTAAGAAAAAAATATAGTACTTCCTCCGTAAAGAAATATAAGAGCGTTTAGATTCATTAGTGATCTAAACGGTCTTATATTTCTTTACAGAGGGAGTACTAGTAGTACTACAACAAACCATTTATCCCTTTAAAACACCTTCCACCACCAGCACCATCTCCTCCCTCCCTCCCTTCCCTCCTCCATAGTATTCTCCATCGGTGAGACAGGTGGTTAGGAGGGAAGAGAAGAGGGACGGGAGTGTGGAGAGCAGTACAAAACTGAAGCTCACACCTCTCTCTCTCCCACTCTCTTCCCGCGAGAAAATGATGACGAGGTCTCCAGAGCCGGCAGCCGAGCAGAAGGCCTCGTCGTCCTTCGGCAACCTGCTCTCCATCTTCCTCCGGGTCAGCTCGTCCGAGACCAAGCCGCCGAGGCGGAGCTTCGACGCCGAGGGCGTCGTCGGGCTCGGCATCGTCGCGGCCATGAGCCGCGCGTGCCTCACCGCCCAGCCGATAGCGATCGGCGCTGCCGCACGCCGCCGCGGGCGCGAGGAGGACGAGCTCTCGGAGAGCTACACGTGCGTCATCACGCACATGGCCGCCGGCGCCGACGAGGGCGGCAGCATGCGCAAGCGCGTCTACTTCGGGTTCGGCGACGGCGGGGACGGCTGGTTCGTGGAAGCCGCTGAGGAGGCGCCGGCGAGGGCGGACGACTTCTTGAGCCGATGCTGCCTCTGCAACAAGAGGCTTGATGGGCTCGACATCTACATGTATAGGTGAGTGGTTAACCAACCAACAACTGACGAGCAGTACTTCATATCGCAGGGAGTTAATAACTGATGCCATACTGAAACAAATAAGCTACAAGATGCATATAATCCTTCAGGAATCTCACATGATCATAGTATCAATTTGAATGGAATACATTCCTACCATTTTTTTCCTAAGAAGTTTGTGAGAATTTTAGCTAGCCACCATCCTTTAGGGATCTCCTTTCCTTGTTTTTATTTTGGTTGTGTGGACAGTGAGCCTTCATGTCTGTTGGACCAAGCAAAGCTTGATGTACATCACATCTTAGGTCCTGTTCGGAGACCCGCCACTCCACCACTCCGCTCCCGGAGTTGGAGTCAAAAGGCACGGAGCTGGGAAAGAGATGCTCCAGCTCCTCGTATTTTTAGGAGTTGGAGTGACTCCAAACAGGGCCTTAATTTCTTGTTTTATTTAGGTGGGATTTTTTTTCACCTTCCTTTCTCAGAGAACAATTAGGGGTAGGTCTACAGCTGATATTAAGAGATATCAAATGTGCTTATGAGTTCAAAGTAGCAATAACCACTCTTTGGCCCTGTAGCCATTCATTAGCCCTTCGGTTGAAGGATGCCATGATTATGTATTCCTGGAGCAGAGCCTAGTTCAGCTATCCTTAGGAAAGCAGAAGACAGATAAGTTGTCATAGGTGTAGAATTTTATCTAACATTTCACCTTAATAAGTAGTATCACTCATCCCAGCATAGCACATCGCATAAACATCTTTTTAAATGGCAAGCAAAGCATGGCTCCTGGTGAATTCAGTCTATAGTACTTTCAGAGTTTAGTGACAAGGAACAGTACACTAACCACACGCTTACCTCTCTTCTGCTCTTGACCTGCAACTGCAGGGGGGAGAAAGCCTTCTGCAGCTCCGAGTGCCGATGCCACCAGATGCTCATGGACGACCACGCTGAAAAGTGCGGATCAGAAGCCCTCAGAGCCAGCAGCTACTCGGCCTCGCCGTGCTCTGCGCCGATGTCCTTCTCCCCAAGCGTCGCGGCGGCCTAGCCGACCGAGCTGCGTGATGCCATCAAGCTGATCCTCAGTTTGTAGTAGCAGAGAGCATAGAGATCTAAATGATCTTTTAAGCGAATGAAAGCATAGAGTAATTACTAAAAAAAAGGTTTCTGAACTGTGGGTCGAATAAAAGAGAGGGAGAAAGTTTTGGGGTCATGTCCACTGCAAGATGTTCACTGCTTGAGCGTGATTGCATTTCTCTGTACCGAGCAGGGGTAACTATGCTAGCACTTAAGCTAAGAAATTTGATGTCGCGTCCTATCCTGAAGTTTCGGGAAGAGATTTGCTGCATGTTAAACGCTTAATTGGCCTGGGTAAAAATATCCATTAACAAACTTCTTCTGAGGGATAGCAGAATTTATAGGTGGCATTTCAGTACATTTCCAGTTCTAAACTAAGGTAAATCACAGCAGAAACATGGTCTCCTGAGGCAAAATCAAACTCTGGTGGTACATCCGTATGGTCCATGCATGTGCATGCAGATCGCAGGTGCCTAGCCGAACTCAACTTGGAATCTCCACCGTGCACCCACATTATTGTTCCGGTACCCTGCGCCACCATCATTACCATGTTCCCTTGTGGTCACGATCTTCAGTTGGTCACTGGAAGCTTAAAATTCAATCTTGACGGTGTTATTAGGACACACTGGAAGCTTAAAACTCAATCCTACCCAACGTTAACATATCGCTCCACCACTCCGCGTTTCAACCGCAAGGAAGGCAATTCCCTCTATCAGCAAGCAGAACCCCAGTATTCACAGCGGCAGAGTCTGGCCCGGACCTGCTTCAGCTGTACCTTGAGCATCATCATTCAAATAATGGAGAGCAAATATCTGAAAGTGCTCCCAGGATACGTACAAGTTAAAGGTGCCTGGTGGTAAGGCCACTAATACCACGAGGAAAAGAATCAGGCCACCTTTCAGGGGCTATGAAGGGAAGCTCGCCATCATAGCTGTCCGTTGTCGCGTTCTTCAGCAGGCTGAACAAGATCACCATTCACCATGCGTTCATGTCTGTCATGCATGGAGGAAGGTCATGCCATACTACGTGCGTCGATGTTAGCATATCGCGCAGCGTCAGAACCAAAAGAAGATAACCATCTCCCTATCAGCAAGCACAAGACCAGTATGCAGTTGAGCAGAGCCAGCCCAGACCTGCTTCAGTTGCATTTTGAGCATCATCGGTCACATAATGGAGAACAAATCTCTGAAAGTGCTCCCAGGATATATACGGCACGGATCTGAGATGCTCAAATTGTAGGTGGTGAGGCCACTAATACCACGAGAGCCGCAAAGTCGAATCGGGCCACCATTCAGGGATATGTAGCTTTTGCTCAAAAGAAAGTGGCAATGTAGCAATGAACTGACGCTCTCCATAATGGCTTTCTGTTCTTCGGCAGGTTGAACAAGGTCGCCAATCACCATGCATGTGTGTCTGTCAGCCATGGAAGGTCAGCTGATTGATACTGAAGTTCGCCGCCTGTAGCAGAGAGGTTAATGTGTGTGCATTTTGCTCACAGTGGAATATGTTGACTAACTAAATACAACAGCAATCTATGAAAGTAACGCAATTAGCATGTTAAATGGTACGTATTCACTAAAGAGGACAGAGTATCCCATAATTGGCACTGGGAGATAACATGATCTGGCCTTAAAATTACCATGATTTATTAACATGATCGGTAATCCCAGCATTTTGCAAGGGAAGGGACGTCCACATTTGCCAATTCATTGTAAACTAACAGAACTATCATAACAGGCCCATAGAGTTCTCCATACTATATGTTCACATGGTGGGCCTGGTGGCATGCTGCCACATATGTTCTCGCTTAAGTACCTATCTCCGTCTTCAAATATATTCTGCATGTGGCTAGAGCAAATCCGAACATGGCTTCTCCAACAGAACCCAGTTCATACTTTAAGATGGGATTCGGAGGGAGATAGTTGAGAGGCAAACACTCTAGATAAATGACGTGTTCTTTTCAAAAAATGCCCCATCAAGGGCACATCGTATTTTTCTCGCAAAAGAAGGCAACTCATGTTCACTAAACCACAGAAAATCAACTACCTAATGTTACGCAGTGCATAATTTTCCTCCTTTTGGAAATAATGGAATTACATGATGCTGATTTAATGGGTAGCGAGAAAATACTTGATCGGTTTCTATGACACTATATTATTTTCATTTGTCATTGGCTCATCTGAATCAGCAACATCTCTAATTTTGACGGAGATGTATTATTATCTTTTAAATAAGTTATTAAGCCACTGATTCAGGTCGTCTTGTACATATGATCATGAGTTCATCGCTAAACCTTCTTAGCCGTATAATGATGCCACAGATATCATACTAACTTGCATAAACAATAATACATGTCTAGATTAGAGATGTGTGTAACCTTGAAATTTCCTCCAAATTAGTTACTGTCAAACTAACAAAAATGGTGTGAGCAAAAGTTCAACGTGTCTATCTCAGAAAGAACAAAGAGGAAAAAAATCGAATTAGTGTGAACAGCGCATGTAGGAAAAGTTATGGAGGTCATCTTGCTCCACGAGTCAATTAACAGCACCATAGAAGCTGAATGCAACCCTATAATTATTGAAAGGTGTTTTGCTGCCACACGGAACTAGCAGAGCATATTTAACCTAGTCTGCATAGGTAGTATATGCCAGTGCAGAGCAACTATGTAGCATCAAAAGAATTTGTTCCATATCCACTCAGATGATAAAGCTTAAAGAATAAAATCTAGTTATCGGTCTTCTCCATATCAACAATGAAGAGCTAATTCGGTTGTACCAAATGCTTTGCCCTTGGTGAGAAGAATAAAATCAAATTCCCCAAATGTGGATTACACGTGTTTGCTTATGAAACGGGAACGCATGATGTTACTTCTTCGGTTCTTCCTGAAAACCAATATGAGTAAACAATATTGTTGATGCCACGACAAGAGTCATATATATACCGATGTACATATTTAGCATACTACTCCCTCCGTTTCTAAATATAAATCTTTGGAGAGATTTCATTATGAACCACATACGGATGTATGTAGATGCATTTTAGAGTGTAGATTCATCCATTTTGCTTCGTATGTAGTCCATAGTGAAATCTCTACAAAGACTTGTATTTAGGAACGGAGGGAGTACATGAAAAGAACTGATACACGTCTAGAAGAACATGCATGTAGTAATGCAGGAGGTGTGATTATACGCCCTTTGAACCAGGCTCGAGTCCTCTTCAACTAAGATTTGGATGTCTATTCTTATTCATTAAATGGATATCTAGCTCCTCGCAGGTATCCCACATTCCTTTCGCAGTTCAAGAAAACAGACATGGTAACTGGTAAGGGGGAGCATACTGATGCCCGGCTAAAAAAACATTTTCGTTAAGTGTACAGTGTGCACAATCATTATGATGTTTCCAAGAGAGACATGCAAGTACATCTTTTTATGACTGCAACTTCTGATTAACTCAGCGTTACAAAATTTGAAATCCAAGATAGATCTGAGTCAAATATTCCTCAGAATGAATTCTACATGTCGAGGGTTCAGTTCTGGTACATAGGGAACTCAGTAAGACAATGGAGCCTGATAGCACCTTAGCTTCCGAAAGGACACGAACCACTTGCTGAGAACACATTTAATCTTTCCAAGTTCCAACTGGATCTGCATGCCGTCAAGGTCTAACTCGGAGAGGCTCGAAGAAGGAAAAAACATCTATCGTGTGAACAAGACATAATGCAGAGCACAGAATGAAATAACTTTGCACTCAGAGTGCTCATTCTTAATTTTGCATTTTCACTAGCCTGTAGACTATTTATTGACACAAATTCAGTAGAGAACAGAATCCTTTACCACTACTATGGCAAAGCTATCTTGAATGATGGGATCCATGAAGCAGCCTTGATTCTTCGGTCATACTTGTCCACATAAATCCACTACTGTTTTATAATTCCTCTGTATAGCACAGATTGTACGAAACACCATAGGTACAAAGTTGAAGGGAGAATATATTTTTTCCACTATAAATAGACAGTACTCAGTGTGACTGCGCAAGTAAGGAACCAGCACCCCCTCCCCCCTTTCCCCGCCTAACCGCTCCAAAGGAGAAAACATTCTTTTTAAGTGCCACACAAGTACTAGAAAAGAATGAATAATTCTCTTGTAGTATACCTAAAAAGTCTTCAAACTTTCTGTGCATTTGCATCCACCAAATTCTCTTCTTTTGCCAAATCTGCATGGCAATCTATGAAATACTCCTGCCGGTTCATCTGCCAAACTAACCCGCTCTTTATCCAAGTCACCTATTTCACCTTGATCTCATTTGCTGGATATGAAGCTCTGAAGGTTCTTAACTCTCAAGATAAGTCAAATACTCTGAAAAACTTAGACGTGTTGTTTACTTCTGTATCTGCATCAACTGTCTCAAGCATGGCTACTGTTGAAATGGAGGAATTCTCAAGCAAACAACTCTGGGTTTTGGCAATTTTAATGCTGATTGGCAGTGAGGTGTTCACTTCAGTACTTGGTCTTCACTTCATGAGGGCTAAATTCAATAAAGAAAATTCACTCAACACAAGGGACCACATATCTCATATTGATATTGAATCTATTAATGTTGCAAACTTTGATCCCAACACTAGCCATGGCACAAAAGATGCAGTTTCATTTTCTGAAATCCGCCTGGCAAACAAACAACATGTTGATCCCAAGACAACTGTACTTTTAGGTACTGCAGTGACGGTCTATCTTCTAATAACAAACTTAGGGAGCTCCTTACTTATTTACCTCTACCTTAAGTTAGTACCAGATGCACAAGAAGTTCTGAAGAGAAAAGGGGTTGGGCTCTTTTTATTTTCTGTATTTACAGCTATATCCTCGGTTGCAAACTGTGGCTTCACTCCAGTAAACGAGAATATGGTTATCTTCCAGAAGAACTCCGGTCTGCTATTGCTAATTATTCCTCAGATGCTAGTAGGAAATACATTATTTGCACCATGCTTGAGATTCATGGTGTGGTCACTCCAGAAGATTACCGGGAAACAAGAATGGTGTTACATTCTTGAGCATGCAAACGCCATCGGATACAGGCATCTTATGAGTACAAGAAAGTGTGCTTGCTTAATTTTAACTGTTGTGGGCTTCATAATTCTGCAAACCATATTGTTTTGCGCTTTGGAATGGAGCTCCGAGGCTTTGCAGGAAATGAGCAGCTATCAAAAGATAGTAGGTGCTCTTTTTCAGTCAACCAATGCAAGGCATGCTGGTGAAACTATTGTGGATCTGTCAAGCATCTCTTCGGCAATAATATTCCTATACATCGTCATGATGTAAGTTCCTTCTCTAACCTTCTCCCGGAAATAATATTGCTCATTGCGAAGAAAATTGCCTGGATTTACTGCAGCACTTACATTAGTAAAAAAAATCCTGAATTTACTGCGACCTTACATTAGGCAAATAGGGGTTCTATTGACTAGGTTGAATGATATGCAAATATGTCGTACTCCCTCCGTCTCAAAATTCTTGTCTTAGATTTGTCTAAATACGGATGTATCTAGTTACGTTTTAGTGTTAGATACATCCATATCTAGACAAATCTAAGACAAGAATTTTGGGACGGAGGGAGTACTTAACAAATAGCTTTATCTCATATAATAGAGTAAGAGACATCAGATTATCTAATGTATGCTATCATTCAGAAGAACTAATGTTAAGCTATACTTCTTAACGCATGTTTGCACCAACTTGTATCAGGTACCTTCCTGGCTACACATCATTTTTCACCAATTATGATGATCGGTATTCTAAGGATGAGAAGAGATACAACAGAAAAGGGCTATTGGAGGACTGGATCTTGTCCCAGCTGTCTTATTTGGCTATCTTTGTCATGCTAATTTGCATCACTGAGCGAGAAGCACTGACCACAGATCCACTTAATTTCAATGTTTTCAGCTTACTGTTTGAAATTGTAAGGCAAGTCACTGAAATCCACTACATTCTTAAGAGAAACTCATGGTTATTTTTGCCATGATTATCATTACTGAACTTCTGGCTGATCTGATGACTGATTATATTGCAGTGCATATGGAAACGTGGGCTTCTCGATGGGTTACAGCTGCAAGAGGTTACTGAAACAAGACCTACACTGCAAGGATGCTTCATATGGGTTTGTTGGGAAATGGAGCGATGAGGGGAAAATGATTCTGATCATAGTCATGGTCTTCGGGAGGCTTAAGGGGTACAATTTGAAGGGGGGAAAAGCATGGAAACTTAGATAGCATCAACTCTGTTAGGGCCTAGTATTCCCCCTCCCAAATAGGCAAATATGGTGTATAGCTTCAGACATGCATAACAAACCGCATCGTCGTTTTTCCTTCACCTATAATCTGTGTCCACCTTGTAGTCGTATGATGCTAGTAAGTATATGAATAAAAATACTAGTATAATAGTATAAAGATAGTTTTTTTTTTTTGAACTGGCAGTACAAAGATAGTAAGCACACACCTACAGGAGTGTTTGGTTTCCATTTACCGTAAGCATCGTCATACACATCACCCTGGTTCCCTACATCAATGCGACAATACCGAATCATCTAGCCTCCATAATTTACCCTTGGCAGTTCATACTTGATCCATCCTCCACGCATTCACCGAGAAAGGAAAGCGCGGGTAAATCTTAAACAAATAACACGATGACAAGACTTCTGGAAATCAGAGCTGTTGATGTCGGCCCTAGCACCAAGAGATGTGGTAACATGGTGTCAAATGCACACGTGATAGCACAGTGACTGATGCCTAGTGAGGGATGGACGGGTGGCTCGGTTCCACAACAATTTCGATGCGTGAACAGTGCAGCTAATGCAGGCAACCACCCCGAGTCAAACCACGGAGACGCGCCCCTAGCCGGTGACCTAGGGTGACCTCATACGATCGCAGCAATCCGCGCCGCGATCGAGCGGAACCGCGGATGGCAGCAGCCGAGATGGTGAACTGTCTGATTAGCTGGACGAGCTCGAGAGAAGTACCTGCATCTCGCGGGGTGGAAGCGACGGCGCGGCGGAGGAGTTTGGCAGCGGGAAGGACGAGACGGGCGGAGGGCGGGAGGCGGCGGCTGATCGAGCGGGGGCCGCACGCCGGCGAGTGGTGAGACCTATTCAGTTCGTTCACGGGCCTGTGACTTCGCTCGGCCGGATAAATTTCGTTTTCTCCCTCGACAAAACAGGCCCGTGAACAGAGTGTTACGAAGTTACAGGCCCGTGAACAGGAGGCACCCCTATTTTTCGAAATTATACTTCTTCAAAAGATCACTCTCATCTTTTTAGGTTGTGATCACGTGAGTTTTCTCTTTTTCGTACATCTGTTTATTCAAAAAAATTATTTTTTAAACTGTGCATTCAAATCTTAAACCGGCTTTACCATTGGATTTCTCACGTCGAGATCTTCAAAATAAGATCACATATCAATAAGTTTTGATGAACGTTTTTTTTTCATGAAAAAATTATACGAAGGAACCGAATCGGAAGCATATTTTTCTCCCTTTCTGAAAGGGGCACGGTCATGCCTCTAGCGAAAGCACAACCGTACCTCTCGCAGAAGCAAAACCGTGTCTCTCGTGAAAGAAAAAAAAACGCGTTTTCCGTTTTCGAGAGGCACGGCCGTGCCTCTCATGAAAGCACAATCATGCCTCTCACAGAAGCAAAACCATGCCTCTCGTGAAAGCAAAACCGTGCCTCTCGCGAAAAGAAAAGAAAAAGAAAACATGTTTTTTTCCATTTCCGAGAGGCACGATCGTGCCTCTCATGAAAGCACAACCGTGCCTCTCGCGAAAGCAAAATTATGCCTCTCGCTAAAGTAAAAAAACAGAAAACACATTTTTTTCCGTATTGGAGACTCGCAAAAGTAAAATCGTGCCTCGCGCGGAAGAAAAACTATGCCTCTCGCAGAAGAAAAATTAACAAAAAACACGTTTTTTTTTGTTTCCAAGAGGCATAGTTGTCCTCTTGCAGTAGCAAAAAATAAAGGAAATGCGAATTTTTTTTGCCCAAAAGCTAAGGAAGACCGGTGGAAAACAAAAAAGTCGAAAAAAACCCAAAAAAAGAAACCGTTCAAAAAGCCGATAACGCGTTCGGAAAATAAAAAACAAATTGAAGAGGGCACGACATGTGGCGGCGGTTGAGAGCGCGCCAACTGACGCGCTCTCAGCCCACCCTCAAGTGATCATTGTGAGGCTCTCGAAGGAAATATGAATATATTTTTTACTCTTTTATATGAATATATTTTTTACTCTTTTATTGGTCAAAGGAAATATGATTTTTTTTTCTTTCAAAAGTGCAATATATTATATGAATAGAGTACAATATATTATGAAGTTACAGGCAGAGAGAACAGAGTACAATATATTATATGAATATATTTTTTACTCTTTTATTGGTCAAAGGAAATATGATTTTTTTTTCCTTTTCAAAAGTGCATCAAAACGTTAGTGCTCACATATGAATATGAACTAAGATGATTGGATTTCTTGTGGTGAAATCATCTCATTCGTGTTCAAATTAAACTTGACACGGGTGCTCGTATATTTCTCAAATTTGTTTCAGGTTCTCTGATGCTATCTTAGTGTGTGCCTATATTTATGGGGATGAGTGTGCGTGTGTATATGTGGGTGCCTGTTTTAGGAGTTCGGCTAGACATACTCTGAGATGAGATGGTAGAGTGTGCCAATTTTCCCATGTTCCAGTCTTGAAGCTTAGGGCTCCTTTGATACAAAGGAATTCCATAGGATTTTTCAAGGATTTGGAAGTTTATGATTTCTCTCCCTATGATGGTCGTTTGATTCGTAGGATGGAAGTCCTTAATCATAGGATTCATTTATATTACATGTTGGAGGAAACTTTCATCCGCTCAAACCTCTTTGTTGCATTCTTTTGCTTTTCCTGTGTTGTCAAACACTCTTTCAAATCTTGTAGGGTACAAGAGAACATTAATTACACTCTATTCCTGGATTTTTCCTATTCTCACATTTTGAGAATCTTGCGAGTCAAAGAGACCCTTATCCTTTCTACTCATTTATTTGCTATCACATTGTTATCGTACAATATATTTCAACAACAATAATCTCAGGACCACTGAAGTCCCTTTTTCACTTCGGGGAGATCTATTGAACAATAGTCATGTCCGTTACAAGAGAGGGGATCAAGAAGTCAGGAGGATGATCATGTCACTCCACAAAAAGTTTCCCTTGTAACTAGCTCTGGCCAACGAATGCCGCAACACTGCTTTCCCGGGCATAATGCACAATCATCGCCTTGCCGAAAGAAGTCAACAACTTCCTAACAGTATTCCCTTCGTCTTTCTTTTAATCCGCGTACAAGATTTATCTTTTTTTTGCGGGTCATGCAAGATTTATCTAAAGTCAAACTATGCAAAGTTTAACCAAATTTATACTTAAAAATATTAGCATCTGCAGTATTAAAGTTATATAGTATGAAAAATAATTTAATGATGCATCTAGCGGTATTAATTTCATAATATGAATGTTGATATGATTTTCTAGAGCATTGGTAATAGTATAGTCGATAACAGATGTATAAAGTTGCCACGTCATATATAGTCAACATGTATAGTAGTTTTTATCAACAAAAACATTATACTAGCTTAGTTACTAAGAAGTACTACTATTCTCCTTTTTCTCTCTCCTCTTCTCTCTCATCCAACTCGGTAAAAATATAATACTTTACTCCTTATGGCCTGCTGACTTTACCTTGTTGGATTGCTTTTGGAAAGTTTGACTATATACAGAATAAAGAATCATTTACCAGTAGCTTGGAATGGCATAGCAAGGGGAAAATATTACTCCCTCCTATCTCAGTTAAATGACGCAACCTCTTTAGGGTCTCTTTGATCCGCATGATTCCAAAGATTTAGGAATAGAAAATGTATAGGATTAAAGTGGCATGCCCAGTGAAAACTTATGGGACTAGCAATGAGTGTTTGATGCCACGGGAGAAAAGAAGAAATTATAAAATAAAAGTAAAAAGGCTAGAGTGGATGTTCGATTTTCTATGAAACGTGGTACAAAGGACTTTCTCCTATAAATCAAAGGCCGGCGTAGGAAAAACTCCTAAGGACTTGAATCCTTCAAAAATGCTATAGAATTCCTTTGATTTGAGATTCAGAGGAGCCCTTGCCGTGTTTATTTTACACGATATAAAGCTTGCGTCAACGGGAACATTGCGTCAAGCAGACGGTCACCGATCCACACACGCACACTCACGCTCCCTTGTCACTTTGCCTGCGTCGGATGCGTGTCGCCGAAGGCTTCTAGACCACGAAGCATCAGCTAAGGAAATGAAAGAGACACACGAGGCACCTCCATCCAATCCAAAATAAACAAGAGCGAGGAGGGGTTTGGTTTGGTGAGACGTGCGACGGTGCGAGCGAGAGGGGGGCAAGAGGACAAAGCAGCCAACTCGGCCAAGTGCGTCACCTGACTCGGACGCCCCCGTCCCCCGTCCACCGCTCCCGTCCCGTCTCCACCTCCCACCGGATCCTCTGCGGCCTTCCACCGCGGCCCCGGTCTCCGAAGCCTGCACCGCGCCGTTGATTCCCTCCACTAGCCTCGCAACACGTGCGCGCGCAGCAGGGGTCTCTGCGTCCGCGTGGCCGCAGAGGATCCGGGGACGCTGACGCGTACCTGCTTCCCGCCGGTGATGGCCAATGCGATGGCTGCCTCGCTCTTCTGCCCCCACGCCTGAGCCCACCCGTCTCAATGGATGTCTAGCCCCACCAGTTCCGGCCCGCATGTCAGTGGACGGTCGGGTAGGAAAATCAGGTGGCCGGGGACGGAGGAGTCCACGTGCTCGGCCCTCGCGGCCCCGGAGGTCGGTGCGGATCCGAGTCAGCTCCCATTCCTCGGCGGCCGAGAATTGTCCGGAATGCCCCGCTCGCTGTCGCTGGGTTCGTTCACACCTGTGCACCGGCTTTTGCACCGGTGACGTCGTGGTCCGTCCTCGTGGTGTCCAGCTCGCCCCGCCGACCTCGTCTTTTCGCTGAGTTTGGTCGCTAGCGGGGGCATTGGCGATCTCATCGGATGCGGATGCCGAGAATGCCCTCGGTCGACCGGCATCTTTTCTTTTCTATCGCGTTACGTGCGTGTGGGGCGGGGGTGGGGCGTAAAAAAGATATACACGTCGGTCGTGCGTGGAAGAAAGGTGACATCAAAGATACTACAGTCGTTTCGGAAACGGAGTGTGCTACTATGTGGTACTCCCTCCTTTTCAAAATAGATGACCCAATTTTGTATTAAAGTTAGTATAAAATTGGGTCATCTATTCTGAAACGGAGGAAGTAGTATGTAGTAGGAGCCAGCGAGCTGTGTTTTCTGTGAACCTAGACGTGAAGCAGCTATTGGAACGTTCACTGGGTTCAATGTGTTTTCTGTGAACCTAGACGTGAAGCAGCTATTGGAACGTTCACTGGGTTCAAATTTTCTCGAAAGGAAAAGGGTCGTTGTGTCGTGCAGAGTGTCTAGACTCGTCTACAATAATTTTGTTTTGGAAAAATTGTAATAAAGCTAGTACATTGTAGAAACACAAATATTAATAAACCCCACCTCCTACCATCTCCACAGATATTTATATTTTCTTAGGATAAAAACTGAGTTTTTTTGTTCAAAAACATCAGGAGTTTCTGACGCTATTACACGCAGAATGCAGTCCGGCGGGTCTGAAACCAAACTTTACATAACTCATTACAAAATCATTATCGTTGGATAAAATCTGTAAGAAGTTTTAAATGGGCCGGGAAGAATTATTCTTTTTGACTTTTTCAAAAGTATTAGGATGGTCCGTCAACTAAAAAACCGGCAACTCTTACTCCCTTAACTTTCAAACCGCCCTTAACTTTCAAACCGGATAACTCTAGTTTCTCATACTGCTTTGGATAGTGGTTTTGACCAATCTTGACACATCACTGGTTTGACTGCCACGGTCCTTGCGCCTCTACACTTGAATATGCTCGTCAATCACGTCGAGGCGACTTGAACTCCGCCTCAGTGTTTTACTCCCTCTGTTCCTAAATACTTGTCTTTTTAGGCATTTTAACAAGTGACTACATACGAAGTAAAATGAGTGAATCTATACTTAAAATATGTCTACATACATCCGTATGTGATAGTCATTTAAAATGCCTAGAAAGACAAGTATTTAAGAACGGAGGGAGTAGTTGAGGCCGCGAACACGGATGAGGGCGTGGGCTGTTAGAGTAGTCACTATGGTATACGACTTCTAGTCCAAGTCAGTTTTGTACCCTACCCCAAGTCGGTTTGTACCCTCTTATATACTCTTGTATGCCGCACCAAATCAATAATAAGCAACAGTTTTATTCAGCTATCATGGTATCAGATACCGGTCCCAGAGTTTAGGGTATGACTCCGCCAACGCCACCGCCGCCGCCGCCGCCCGGCTACTTCGAGCGCCGGGCCGCACTCATCGCCAAGGCTGCCAACGCCGCGGCCGCCTCTCTCTCGGCCCTCCATAAAACTACCCTGCACCCATCCTCGCCGCACCAATATCTCTTGCTGACACAATCTCCGACGTCAGCCCCTACATCCCCATAGTTCTTGATCTCGCCGCCCACAACTACTACCATTGGAGACATCTCTTCGATCTCCACCTCGGCCGCTGCAACCTGCACTCGCATGTCGCCGCCAACTGTCTTCCCCGCCCCGACGATCCGCAATGGTTGAAAGACGATCTCGCGATTGTCCAGTGGTTCTACACCCGCATCACCACCGAGATCTTCAACATGCTCGATCACGACGGCGCCACCGCTGCCAACATCTGGCACTCCCTCCGTCAGCTCTTCCAAAGCAACACCGACGCTCGGAAAAACGCTCTCCACACCGAGCTTCGCAATATGGTGCAAGGAGACGCCCCGGTGAACCTGTTCTGCCAGCGCGTTAAGACCATTGGTGATGAGCTCCGCGAACTCGGCGATACAGTTAGCGACTCACAGCTAATCAATATCGTCGTCGTCGGCCTCAGCGAAGACTTTGACAAGCAAGCCTCGTTCATACCGATGATACGGCCCCCTCCTACCTTCGCTGAAGTTCGTTCCTTGCTACAACTCGCGGCGGAAACACAAGCTCGCAAGGACTCTCGCCCCAAGGTCTTTCATGCTGCGGCTCGTCCTCCTCTGTCGTCTACACCAGCGCCGCCTTCCAGGCCGGCTCCTGCCGCCGGGCCGTCCGCATCGTCATCTGTTCAACCGCCCCCAGGCTGGCGTCCTAGTCCGAACTACCGCGGCAAAAACCCTATCTACAGGCCGCCGTCGACTCATTCGGTTCCGCCTACGACATCACCAGCACCGAGTCCTGCACCACCCACCAGTGCTCCATCTGCGGTTGCATGGCGGCCTCCTCATGATCCTTGGACGGGGCTTGTTCAAGCATGGCCCATGCCCTGGTCCGCTCCGTCCACCCTCGGTGCTCCGCCGGCATACTCAGGTGCCTGGCAACCCGGCCTTCGGCCGCCTACTGGTGCTCCCGGAGTTCTCAACCCCCGACAGCCGGCCAATGCCTATCACGCCGCCCCGACGTATGCTCCTTATGGTCATTACAGCACCGACGGCGGCGCCTACTACACACCTCAGCCGGCCCTGCTCCCGACGCCACCCCCACCACAGCCGGCCAATGCCTACTACACTCCCCAGCCGGCCCTACTGCCTTCACCATCGTATCCGCCGGCACTGCTTCCGACGCCACCCTCACCTGCGACGCCGAGCTGGGATCAAGCTGCCTTTCTCCAGGCCATGAATAACTTTGCTGCACAAGGAAACTCAGGTACGGATTGGATCTTTGATTCAGGGGCCTCTAGTCATATGTCTGCATCTAGTAATTGGTTATCTTCTTGCACTAAATCTCCTTTCCCTTCCATTATCCTTGGAGATGGATCATCTATTCCTATATATTGTGTTGGTCAGGCTCAACTTCCCTCTTCCACCAAACCTCTTTTACTTCGCGATGTTCTAGTTGCACCCGCCCTCATTAAAAATCTTATCTCTGTTCGCCAATTTACTTGCGACAATCTAGTTTCGGCTGAATTTGACCCTTTTGGTTTATCTGTGAAGGATTACCTGACCAAGGCCGAGATCGCTCGCTTCAATAGCTCCGGTGATCTTTATTCTCTTAATGGAGTTCCTGCCGCCACCCCTCCAACATCCATGCTGGCCTCCGTCGATCTCTGGCATCGTCGCTTGGGCCATCCCAACCCCGCCGTCTTAGCTTCTATGCTTAGTGAATTTACCATACCATGTAATAGGGACTCTCATAATTCTGTGTTTTGCGAGTCTTGTCAATTAGGCAAACATGTGCGTCTTCCCTTTAGTTCCTCTAGTTCTTGTAGCACTTATCCCTTTGAATTAATACATTGTGATTTATGGACCTCTCCCATTGCAAGTGTTTCGGGTTTTAAATACTACCTTGTTATCCTAGATGATTTCACCCACTTTGTCTGGACTTTTCCTCTACGCAACAAATCCGAGGTCCATTCTCTTTTCCTTAATTTTCAACGCTATGTGTCTGTTCACTTCTTCCTCCCAATTCGCTTTATCCAATGTGACAATGGTCGCGAGTTTGATAACATTAAAAATCGTACTTTCTTCTTACAACATGGCATCCTGCTTAGGTTCTCATGTCCCTACACCTCCCCTCAAAATGGTAAAGCAGAACGCTCTCTTCGCACCCTCAATGATATAGTTCGCACTCTCCTCATTCAATCATCTATGCCTCCCAAGTTTTGGGCTGAAGCCCTACACATGGCCACCTTCCTTCTAAATATTCGACCTTCTAAAACTAAACCCAACACTACTCCCTATTATTCCCTCGTTCTTTCCCACCCCGACTACTCCGCGGTTCGTGTTTTCGGCTGTCTCTGTTTTCCCAATGCCTGCGCCACTTCTGCAAATAAATTGTCACCACGCTCTATCCCATGTGCTTTTCTCGGCTTCTCTGACGAGCACAAAAGCTATCGCTGTCTCGACCTTCACACCGGACACGTTCATGTCTCTCGTCATGTCACGTTTGCTGAGCACATTTTTCCTTTCTCACAACGCACTACTACTGTTGGGAATCGTAGCATAATTTTAAAATTTTCCTACGCTCACCAAGATGCATCTATGGAGTATACTAGCAACGAGGGGAAAGGAGTGCATCTACATACCCTTGTAGATCGCGAGCGGAAGCGTTCCAATGAACGTGGATGACGGAGTCGTACTCGCCGTGATCCAAATCACCGATGACCGAGTGCCGAACGGACGGCACCTCCGCGTTCAACACACGTACGGTGCAGCGACGTCTCCTCCTTATTGATCCAGCAAGGGGGAAGGAGAGGTTGATGGAGATCCAGCAGCACGACGGCGTGGTGGTGGATGTGGCGGGTCTCGGCAGGGCTTCGCCGAGCTTCTGCGAGACGGAGAGGTGTAGCAGGGGAGGAGGGAGGCGCCCAAGGTTGTAGGTTGCTGCCCTCCCTCCCCCCTTTATATAGGCCCCCTGGGGGGGCCGTCCCTGGAGATGGGATCTCAAGGGGGGGCGGCGGCCAAAGGGGGGAAGGGGGTGCCTTGCCCCCCAAGGCAAGTGGGAAGCCCCCCACCCTAGGGTTCCCAACCCTAGGCGCATGGGGGGAGGCCCATGGGGGGGCGCCCAGCCCACTAGGGGCTGGTTCCCTTCCCACTTCAGCCCACGTGGCCCTCCGGGATAGGTGGCCCCACCCGGTGGACCCCCGGGACCCTTCCGGTGGTCCCGGTACAATACCGGTAACCCCCGAAACTTTCCCGGTGGCCGAAACTTGACTTCCTATATATAATTCTTCACCTCCGGACCATTCCGGAACCTCTCGTGACGTCCGGGATCTCATCCGGGACTCCGAACAACTTTCGGGTTTCCGCATACACATATCTCTACAACCCTAGCGTCACCGAACCTTAAGTGTGTAGACCCTACGGGTTCGGGAGACATGCAGACATGACCGAGACGCCTCTCCGGTCAATAACCAACAGCGGGATCTGGATACCCATGTTGGCTCCCACATGTTCCACGATGATCTCATCGGATGAACCACGGTGTCGAGGATTCAATCAATCCCGTATGCAATTCCCTTTGTCAATCGGTATGTTACTTGCCCGAGATTCGATCGTCGGTATCCCAATACCTTGTTCAATCTCGTTACCGGCAAGTCTCTTTACTCGTACCGCAATGCATGATCCCGTGACTAACGCCTTAGTCACATTGAGCTCATTATGATGATGCATTACCGAGTGGGCCCAGAGATACCTCTCCGTCACACGGAGTGACAAATCCCAGTCTCGATCCGTGCCAACCCAACAGACACTTTCGGAGATACCCGTAGTGCACCTTTATAGTCACCCAGTTACGTTGTGACGTTTGGCACACCCAAAGCACTCCTACGGTATCCGGGAGTTGCACGATCTCATGGTCTAAGGAAAAGATACTTGACATTGGAAAAGCTCTAGCAAACGAAACTACACGATCTTTTATGCTATGCTTAGGATTGGGTCTTGTCCATCACATCATTCTCCTAATGATGTGATCCCGTTATCAATGACATCCAATGTCCATAGTCAGGAAACCATGACTATCTGTTGATCAACGAGCTAGTCAACTAGAGGCTTACTAGGGACACGTTGTGGTCTATGTATTCACACATGTATTACGATTTCCGGACAATACAATTATAGCATGAACAATAGACAATTACCATGAACAAAGAAATATAATAATAACCATTTATTATTGCCTCTAGGGCATATTTCCAACAGTCTCCCACTTGCACTAGAGTCAATAATCTAGTTACATTGTGATGAATCGAACACCCATTGCGTCCTGGTGTTGATCATGTTTTGCCCTAGGGAGAGGTTTAGTCAACGGATCTGCTACATTCAGGTCCGTATGTACTTTACAAATATCTATGTCTCCATTTTGAACACTTTCACGAATGGAGTTGAAGCGACGCTTGATATGCCTGGTCTTCCTGTGAAACCTGGGCTCCTTCGCAAGGGCAATAGCTCCAGTGTTGTCACAGAAGAGAGTCATCGGGCCCGACGCATTGGGAATCACCCCTAGGTCGGTAATGAACTCCTTCATCCAGACTGCTTCCTGTGCTGCCTCCGAGGCTGCCATGTACTCCGCTTCACATGTAGATCCCGCCACGACGCTTTGCTTGCAACTGCACCAGCTTACTGCTCCTCCATTCAAAATATACACGTATCCGGTCTGTGACTTCGAGTCATCCAGATCTGTGTCGAAGCTAGCGTCGACGTAACCCTTTACGACGAGCTCTTCGTCACCTCCATAAACGAGAAACATATCCTTAGTCCTTTTCAGGTACTTCAGGATATTCTTGACCGCTGTCCAGTGTTCCATGCCGGGATTACTTTGGTACCTTCCTACCAAACTTACGGCAAGGTTTACATCAGGTCTGGTACACAGCATGGCATACATAATAGACCCTATGGCCGAGGCATAGGGGATGACACTCATCTTTTCTATATCTTCTGCCGTGGTCGGGCATTGAGCCGTGCTCAATTGCACACCTTGCAATACAGGCAAGAACCCCTTCTTGGACTGATCCATATTGAACTTCTTCAATATCTTGTCAAGGTATGTACTCTGTGAAAGACCAATGAGGCGTCTTGATCTATCTCTATAGATCTTGATGCCTAATATATAAGCAGCTTCTCCAAGGTCCTTCATTGAAAAACACTTATTCAAATAGGCCTTTATACTTTCCAAGAATTCTATATCATTTCCCATCAATAGTATGTCATCCACATATAATATGAGAAATGCTACAGAGCTCCCACTCACTTTCTTGTAAACACAGGCTTCTCCATAAGTCTGTGTAAACCCAAACGCTTTGATCATCTCATCAAAGCGAATGTTCCAACTCCGAGATGCTTGCACCAGCCCATAGATTGAGCGCTGGAGCTTGCATACTTTGTTAGCATTCTTAGGATCGACAAAACCTTCCGGCTGCATCATATACAACTCTTCCTTAAGGAAGCCGTTAAGGAATGCCGTTTTGACGTCCATCTGCCATATCTCATAATCATAGTATGCGGCAATTGCTAACATGATTCGGACGGACTTCAGCTTCGCTACGGGTGAGAAAGTCTCATCGTAGTCAACCCCTTGAACTTGTCGATAACCCTTAGCGACAAGTCGAGCTTTGTAGATGGTCACATTACCATCTGCGTCCGTCTTCTTCTTAAAGATCCATTTGTTTTCTATGGCTCGCCGCTCATCGGGCAAGTCAGTCAAAGTCCATACTTTGTTTTCATACATGGATTCTATCTCGGATTTCATGGCTTCTAGCCATTTGTCGGAATCCGGGCCCGCCATCGCTTCTTCATAGTTCGAAGGTTCACCGTTGTCTAACAACATGATTTCCAGGACAGGGTTGCCGTACCACTCTGGTGCGGAACGTGTCCTTGTGGACCTACGAAGTTCAGTAACTTGATCCGAAGCTTCATGATCATCATCATTAACTTCCTCCCCAGTCGGTGTAGGCACCACAGGAACATTTTCCCGCGCTGCGCTACTTTCCGGTTCGGAAGGGGTGACTATCACCTCATCAAGTTCCACTTTCCTCCCACTCAATTCTTTCGAGAGAAACTCCTTCTCCAGAAAGGACCCGTTCTTGGCAACGAAGATCTTGCCTTCGGATCTGAGGTAGAAGGTATACCCAATAGTTTCCTTAGGGTATCCTATGAAGACGCATTTTTCCGACTTGGGTTCGAGCTTTTCAGGTTGAAGTTTCTTGACATAAGCATCGCATCCCCAAACTTTTAGAAACGACAGCTTAGGTTTCTTCCCAAACCATAATTCATACGGTGTCGTCTCAACGGATTTCGACGGAGCCCTATTTAAAGTGAATGCGGCAGTCTCTAAAGCATAGCCCCAAAATGAGAGCGGTAAATCGGTAAGAGACATCATAGATCGCACCATATCCAATAGAGTGCGATTACGACGTTCGGACACACCATTTCTCTGAGGTGTTCCAGGCGGCGTGAGTTGTGAAACTATTCCACATTTCCTTAAGTGTGCACCAAACTCGTGACTTAAATATTCTCCACCACGATCTGATCGTAAGAATTTTATTTTTCTGTCACGTTGATTCTCAACCTCACTCTGAAATTCCTTGAACTTTTCAAAGGTTTCAGACTTGTGTTTCATTAGGTAGACATACCCATATCTACTTAAGTCATCAGTGAGAGTGAGAACATAACGATATCCTCCGCGAGCCTCAACACTCATTGGACCGCACACATCGGTATGTATGATTTCCAATAAGTTGGTTGCTCGCTCCATTGTTCCGGAGAACGGAGTCTTGGTCATCTTACCCATGAGGCATGGTTCGCACGTGTCAAATGATTCGTAATCAAGAGACTCCAAAAGTCCATCTGCATGGAGCTTCTTCATGCGCTTGACACCAATGTGACCAAGGCGGCAGTGCCACAAGTATGTGGGACTATCGTTATCAACTTTACATCTTTTGGTATTCACACTATGAACATGTGTAACATCACGTTCGAGATTCATCAAAAATAAACCATTGACCAGCGGGGCATGACCATAAAACATATCTCTCAAATAAATAGAACAACCATTATTCTCGGATTTAAATGAGTAGCCATCTCGAATTAAACGAGATCCAGATACAATGTTCATGCTCAAAGCTGGCACTAAATAACAATTATTGAGGTTTAAAACTAATCCCGTGGGTAGATGCAGAGGTAGCGTGCCGACGGCGATCACATCGACCTTGGAACCATTCCCGACGCGCATCGTCACCTCGTCCTTCGCCAGTCTCCGTTTATTCCGTAGTTCCTGTTTTGAGTTACAAATATGAGCAACCGCACCGGTATCAAATACCCAGGAGCTACTACGAGTACTGGTAAGGTACACATCAATTACATGTATATCACATATACCTTTGGTGTTGCCGGCCTTCTTCTTGTCCGCTAAGTATTTGGGGCAGTTCCGCTTCCAGTGACCACTTCCCTTGCAATAAAAGCACTCAGTCTCGGGCTTGGGTCCATTCTTTGACTTCTTCCCAGTAACTGGTTTACCGGGCGCGGCAACTCCCTTGCCGTCCTTCTTGAAGTTCTTCTTACCCTTGCCCTTCTTGAACTTAGTGGTTTTATTCACCATCAACACTTGATGTTCTTTTCTGATCTCCCCTTCCGCTGATTTCAGCATTGAATATACCTCAGGAATGGTCTTTTCCATCCCCTGCATATTGTAGTTCATCACAAAGCTCTTGTAGCTTGGTGGAAGCGACTGGAGGATTCTGTCAATGACCGCGTCATCCGGGAGATTAACTCCCAGCTGAGACAAGCGGTTGTGCAACCCAGACATTCTGAGTATGTGCTCACTAACAGAACTGTTCTCCTCCATTTTACAGCTGAAGAACTTGTCGGAGACATCATATCTCTCGACCCGGGCATGAGCTTGAAAAACCAGTTTCAGCTCCTCGAACATCTCATATGCTCCATGTTTCTCAAAACGCTTTTGGAGACCCGGTTCTAAGCTGTAAAGCATGCCGCACTGAACGAGGGAGTAATCATCAGCACGCTGCTGCCAAGCGTTCATAACGTCTTGGTTTCTGGGATTGGTGCATCACCTAGCGGTGCTTCTAAGACATAATCTTTCTTGGCTACTATGAGGATGATCCTCAGGTTCCGGACCCAGTCCGTATAGTTGCTGCCATCATCTTTCAGCTTGGTTTTCTCTAGGAACGCGTTGAAATTGAGGACAACGTTGGCCATTTGATCTACAAGACATAGTGTAAAGATTTTAGACTAAGTTCATGATAATTAAGTTCATCTAATCAAATTATTAATGAACTCCCACTCAGATAGACATCCCTCTAGTCATCTAAGTGAAACATGATCCGAGTTAACTAGGCCGTGTCCGATCATCACGTGAGACGGACTAGTCAAGATCGGTGAACATCTCCATGTTGATCGTATCTTCTATACGACTCATGCTCGACCTTTCGGTCCTCCGTGTTCCGAGGCCATGTCTGTACATGCTAGGCTCGTCAAGTCAACCTAAGTGTATTGCGTGTGTTCCGAGGCCATGTCTGTACATGCTAGGCTCGTCAACACCCGTTGTATTCGAACGTTAGAATCTATCACACCCGATCATCACGTGGTGCTTCGAAACAACGAACCTTCGCAACGGTGCACAGTTAGGGTGAACACTTTCTTGAAATTATTATAAGGGATCATCTTACTTACTACCGTCGTTCTAAGCAAATAAGATGCAAAAACATGATAAACATCACATGCAATCAAATAGTGACATGATATGGCCAATATCATTATGCTCCTTTGATCTCCATCTTCGGGGCACCATGATCATCTTCGTCACCGGCATGACACCATGATCTCCATCATCATGATCTCCATTGTGTCTTCATGAAGTCGTCACGCCAACGATTACTTCTACTTCTATGGCTAACGCGTTTAGCAACAAAGTAAAGTAATTTACATGGCGTTATTCAATGACACGCAGGTCATGCAAAATAATAAAGACAACTCCTATGGCTCCTGCCGGTTGTCATACTCATCGACATGCAAGTCGTGATTCCTATTACAAGAATATGATCAATCTCATACATCACATATATCATTCATCACATCTTCTGGCCATATCACATCACATAACACATGCTGCAAAAACAAGTTAGACGTCCTCTAATTGTTGTTGCAAGTTTTTACGTGGTTTGTAGGTTTCTAGCAAGAACGTTTCTTACCTACGTATGACCACAACGTGATTTGCCAATTTCTATTTACCCTTCATAAGGACCCTTTTCATCGAATCCGTTCCGACTAAAGTAGGAGAGACAGACACCCGCTAGCCACCTTATGCAACTAGTGCATGTCAGTCGGTGGAACCTGTCTCACGTAAGCGTACGTGTAAGGTCGGTCCGGGCCGCTTCATCCTACAATGCCGCCGAAACAAGAAACGACTAGTAGCGGCAAGAAGAATTGGCAACATCAACGCCCACAACTGCTTTGTGTTCTACTCGTGCATAGTAACTACGCATAGGCCTGGCTCATGATGCCACTGTTGGGAATCGTAGCATAATTTTAAAATTTTCCTACGCTCACCAAGATGCATCTATGGAGTATACTAGCAACGAGGGGAAAGGAGTGCATCTACATACCCTTGTAGATCGCGAGCGGAAGCGTTCCAATGAACGTGGATGACGGAGTCGTACTCGCCGTGATCCAAATCACCGATGACCGAGTGCCGAACGGACGGCACCTCCGCGTTCAACACACGTACGGTGCAGCGACGTCTCCTCCTTCTTGATCCAGCAAGGGGGAAGGAGAGGTTGATGGAGATCCAGCAGCACGACGGCGTGGTGGTGGATGTAGCGGGTCTCGGCAGGGCTTCGCCGAGCTTCTGCGAGACGGAGAGGTGTAGCAGGGGAGGAGGGAGGCGCCCAAGGTGTAGGTTGCTGCCCTCCCTCCCCCCCTTTATATAGGCCCCCTGGGGGGGGCGCCGGCCCTGGAGATGGGATCTCAAGGGGGGGGGGGGGCGGCCAAAGGGGGGAAGGGGGTGCCTTGCCCCCCAAGGCAAGTGGGAAGCCCCCCACCCTAGGGTTCCCAACCCTAGGCGCATGGGGGGAGGCCCATGGGGGGCGCCCAGCCCACTAGGGGCTGGTTCCCTTCCCACTTCAGCCCACGGGGCCCTCCGGGATAGGTGGCCCCACCCGGTGGACCCCCGGGACCCTTCCGGTGGTCCCGGTACAATACCGGTAACCCCCGAAACTTTCCCGGTGGCCGAAACTTGACTTCCTATATATAATTCTTCACCTCCGGACCATTCCGGAACCTCTCGTGACGTCCGGGATCTCATCCGGGACTCCGAACAACTTTCGGGTTTCCGCATACACATATCTCTACAACCCTAGCGTCACCGAACCTTAAGTGTGTAGACCCTACGGGTTCGGGAGACATGCAGACATGACCGAGACGCCTCTCCGGTCAATAACCAACAGCGGGATCTGGATACCCATGTTGGCTCCCACATGTTCCACGATGATCTCATCGGATGAACCACGGTGTCGAGGATTCAATCAATCCCGTATGCAATTCCCTTTGTCAATCGGTATGTTACTTGCCCGAGATTCGATCGTCGGTATCCCAATACCTTGTTCAATCTCGTTACCGGCAAGTCTCTTTACTCGTACCGCAATGCATGATCCCGTGACTAACGCCTTAGTCACATTGAGCTCATTATGATGATGCATTACCGAGTGGGCCCAAAGATACCTCTCCGTCACACGGAGTGACAAATCCCAGTCTCGATCCGTGCCAACCCAACAGACACTTTCGGAGATACCCGTAGTGCACCTTTATAGTCACCCAGTTACGTTGTGACGTTTGGCACACCCAAAGCACTCCTACGGTATCCGGGAGTTGCACGATCTCATGGTCTAAGGAAAAGATACTTGACATTGGAAAAGCTCTAGCAAACGAAACTACACGATATTTTATGCTATGCTTAGGATTGGGTCTTGTCCATCACATCATTCTCCTAATGATGTGATCCCGTTATCAACGACATCCCATGTCCATAGTCAGGAAACCATGACTATCTGTTGATCAACGAGCTAGTCAACTAGAGGCTTACTAGGGACACATTGTGGTCTATGTATTCACACATGTATTACGATTTCCGGACAATACAATTATAGCATGAACAATAGACAATTACCATGAACAAAGAAATATAATAATAACCATTTATTATTGCCTCTAGGGCATATTTCCAACAACTACACCATCCAACACCCCTAGCTCCGCAAACACCCCCTCTCCCCGTCCTTTCCAACTATATACTCCCCTACCTGCCGAACACAACTTATCACCACCACCATTAACACCCACCATAGCCAATCCCAACCATACACTCACCCCACCCGAGACGTCCCCAACACCCCCGACCCCTGCTCCCTCCCCAACACCCCCGGCCCCTACTCCCACTCCACCACCCAGCCCTGCTCCCACTCCACCACCCAGCCCTACTCCTTCGTCCGACTCTTCCGCTGCGCCGGACTCACCAGTACCCACCTTACCCCCTCGTGCTATTCCTATAGCAGCCCCGATTAATGATCATCGCATGCGTACTAGGGCCAAATCAGGATTTCATCAACCCCAAGACCGCCTAAACCTTCATACCTCCGTATCTCTCACTTCTCTTCCAAAGAATTACAAAACTGCTCTACTTGATCCCAATTGGGCCACTGCCATGCAAGAAGAATATAATGCTTTACTTCAAAACAACACCTGGCAACTTGTTCCTCGTCCTCCCAATACAAATATTGTTTCTGGCAAATGGATTTTTCGCCAAAAGTTCCACTCCGATGGGAGCCTCTCACGATATAAAGCCAGGTGGGTTTGTCGTGGCTTTTCTCAGCAACAAGGAATTGATTACGAAGAAACCTTCTCTCCTGTTGTTAAACCTAGCACCATTCGCACCGTTCTTAGTGTTGCTGTCTCCTCTTCATGGCCCATTCACCAACTTGATGTTAAAAATGCTTTCCTCCATGGTTCCCTTCAAGAAACTGTCTACTGCCAGCAACCTCTGGGTTTTGAAAATCCATCCTTTCCAACTCATGTATGTCTTCTTCAGAAATCTCTCTACGGTCTTAAACAGGCCCCACGAGCTTGGTTTCAACGCTTCTCCTCCTTCATTCAAACAATAGGCTTCACTCCATCTCTCTCCGACACCTCTCTTTTTGTGTATCATCAAACTTCTGACACTGCCTATTTACTTCTCTATGTCGATGATATCATTCTTACCGCCTCCTCTCAAAAGTTCTTAGATCATATTGTCTCTCTTCTTAGATCTGAATTTTCTATGACTGACCTAGGACTCCTTCATCATTTCTTAGGCATTGCTGTTGTTCGAGATTCCTCCAGCCTTTTTCTTTCCCAACGCCAGTATATTCTTGATCTTCTTAATCGTGCTGGTATGCTTGACTGTCAATCATCTCGCACTCCTGTCGATACTAGTTTTAAACTTTCGGCTACCGGTGAACCCTTTTCCGATCCTACTCTCTATCGTAGCCTAACAGGTGCTCTCCAATATCTCACCATTACTCGTCCTGAAATCTCTTTTGCTATTCAACAAGCATGTCTCTATATGCATGATCCCCGGGTTCCTCACTATAATCATGTTAAACGCATTCTTCGGTATTTAAAAGGAACTCTCAATCATGGTCTCCACCTCAATAATTCTTCTCCAAACTCGCTTACCGCATACTCTGATGCAGACTGGGCTGGTTGTCCTGACACTCGAAGGTCCACTTCCGGTTTTTGTGTTTTTCTTGGTAACAATTTGATTTCTTGGTCTTCGAAAAGACAGGTTACAGTCTCACGTTCGTCGGCCGAGGCTGAGTATCGCGCTGTGGCACATGCCGTTGCAGATACAATCTGGATTCGGCAGTTACTCTCCGAGCTACACAGGCCTATTGAGCAGGCCACTATTGTCTACTATGACAACATATCAGCAGCCTACATGACCAGCAATCCAGTTCAACACCGACGCACAAAGCATATTGAGATTGATATTCATTTTGTTCGTGAAAAGGTTGCTCTTGGTCAGGTTCGGGTGCTTCATGTTCCCTCTACGGCTCAGTTTGCTGACATTTTCACCAAGGCACTGCCTACTAAGCCGTTTCAAGATATCTGTTTCAGTCTCAACGTCGTCGAGCCTGCCGTTGATACTGCGGGGGGATGTTAGAGTAGTCATTATGGTATACGACTTCTAGTCCAAGTCAGTTTTGTACCCCTACCCCAAGTCGGTTTGTACCCTCTTATATACTCTTGTATGCCGCACCAAATCAATAATAAGCAACAGTTTTATTCAGCTATCATGGGCCTCTACGAGTGCACATGCTCCTCGCTATCGATGAAGCACGTGCCAATCAAACTCAGCCAAACCACTGATGTCCGATGTGGCATACGCCGTGCAGGAGAAGTTGGACATGCAACTCTAGTCGCACTCCGCTAGCATTCGCTAGTGTCCATGGTGCTGTCATGCGTGTCCTGTAGCTTCACATCATACACAACGTGCAACTCGCCGCTGGCGCCGCCCCTCTCGGCCGTTCCTCTCCGTTTCGTCCCCTTCCTGTCTGTTCCCCTCCCCCCACCACCATTGTCGGCTCCGGCAGTTAGGCTGGCCCCATTCGGCTGGGATGCCCTCGCCGCCATGTTGGATTCGAGCTCCACCTTGAACAACGAATAGCTCGCCCTACGTATCACCGTCCGCCGGTCCTCGCCGATGGATAAGGGGCGTGCGCTCGAGCTCTGTGCCCTCCCCGATGGCCTGGAGGGGCAGCCCATGCTCCGCGCCCTCCTCGAAGAGGCAACGAGTGGCCAGTGGCGCCAGTCACCTCCAACTCCTGCTCATCCTAGACGCCGCTAGGTGCTCGTCCCCGCAGAACCTAGTAATAGGCGCGGGCCACTCGCCGCGCTGACCAAGTGACCAGACCCACTAGGTCCGGCAGCAGCGTGTTGTTCAGATCCGCTGCCGCTCGGCGACTCGGGTGAGGACCTCCTCCGCGACGTCATCCACGAGCCCTTGACCTCGGTAGAGACGGACAACCGGCACGGACGCCGCAAAAATGCAATTTGATCGCGAAGGTTCTGATGCGAGGGTTCGGCTGTGGAGGCAGAGAAATGAGGAGTGCCATATTGTGGGTCAAAATTTGTAAAGTCTGGTTGCAGATGCTCTAGAGCGTTTTAAAATATTTTATAAAATGTTTTTATTTCCTTCAAAGCAAGGAACCCACCGGAGCTCGACACCCATGCACGGACGTCACTTCCTCTTGCGCTGCCTCGCAATTTCGCGGTGACTAGGATCCTTCAGACAAAAAAATCCATGGTCCCGCGTGTCTGGCCTGGATACGGCCGGTCGAGTGGCAGAGTCGTAGATATCCGGAAGAACGCGTCCGATAGACGAGCCGAACCGCTTTCCACGCCCGACTTCACTCCTTCCAGCCAGCCAGCCACCTTTCCTTCGCTTTGGTTTTTTTCTATCCGATTGATCGATCGATCGATCGACCGCCGAAAAGAGCTTTTTCTCCAGCGCTCCGCCTCACCGCGGCATCTCCCCTCTAAAAGCACCGGACGCCGACGCCACGTACCGGAGCACCCACCAGACTCCTCCTCCGCAACTCAGCTCAGCTCCCTCCCCCACTCTCCCCGCAGCGAGCGAGCGAGCGAGCGATCGGCGATGAAGAAGTGCGCGTCGGAGCTGGAGCTGGAGGCCTTCATCCGCGGGCGGGGGCTCGCCGCCGAGCAGAAGCCCGGCAGCGCCGCCGCGGGCGCGAATGGTCCCTACGGCCTCTTCTCCGCCGCCGACCTCTCCAGCGCCTTCGGCTTCGCCGACTCGGTGAGTCCGTCGTCCTCGATCGATCTCCTCTTGTTAACGTACGTAGCGCAGCAGAGGAGCTGATGAAACTGTGGCGCGTACATAGTACAGAATTTTTGGATGGTTATGGCATGGCATGTTTGGAATTTCTGATGATCATACGCGACACAAGCATATATTTTTTCCCTTGATGTCATGAGATGGTGCTTGCATGATCCCTGCCGTGTGCCGACTAGAATTAATTTAATCACCTGCGGCTTGTGGATGTGATGCGGGCCATGCGGCCTAGCCTTTTCTTCTTAGCAACATGCTTAACATCCTTGAGAAAGAAATGACTATATTTTGGAGGTGGCTGAAAGATTCCCATATGCCAAAATTAGGAGTGTGTGTGTGTGTGTGTTCAGTCTTTCTTTTCTTTCATTCGAATTTCGGTCATCAACTGAAATCAGTGGCTTTTATGGTGATTTTGGCTTTTTCAATTCGGCCAGCACCAAAAGTTGTGTTTGAATTTGACTGAAATTCAACCAAAAGATTACCAAATTTTGTCAAACATCTGAATTCTGCTACAGTCTACCATAGTCAAGTGTCACCAAAACTTCTGGCTGAAATTCAACTAACAGTTACCAAAATTTGACAAACAGTTGAATTATGCTTCAACATTCCATTATAACTGTCACCGACCGAGGACTTGAGCTTGCTTTTCTTAGTAGTACTCCTAGAAGATGCAAACGAATAATACAGCTTTGCTATGCATGAGATGTTCTGATGTAGAGCTCCATTGGGCGATTGTTTTCACTGTACTGAATTTCTTTCGTTTTTTCCCCAATTAAGCAGGCCCTCAATGGAACCATTCAGAATCACCTGTGGCCTCAGTCCCCGAACCTCGGCGCACGGCATCCCGCAGTCTCCACGACAATCGAGTCGCAGTCGTCATTCTATGGTAACACACCCAACATAGTTCCTCTTCCACAGTTTTCAGTGAGTTCATATGATTGTGTTTAGAAGAAGAATGGTTTACTGTTGTGTGCGATGGTTTTCAGTACTAAACTGCACACTGAGGCACATGATGTGAGGTGCTGTTGCGTCTAAACCAGACTCAGTTACAACACATGACTGTTGAATTCTCTATCTATGCAGCAGCAGCGAGTCCCACGTCGGCCACCAATCTGAGTATCAAAGAGAGCCAAGCATTCGGAGGCACGAGCGGCTCGGACTCCGACAGCGAGTCGATGTTCGACGACGGTGGCTTGTGCGACAACGGCACGAACCCAACGGACGTTAAGAGGATGAGACGGTACATCAAGAAACACGAGCCATGATGCCTTTTTCCCCTTCTGTTCTTCATTCACTGGTCAAACCATAAACCCTTGTTTGCCAATTACTACAGGATGGTGTCGAACCGGGAGTCGGCGCGGCGGTCGAGGAAGAGGAAGCAAGCTCACTTGGTTGAGCTGGAGACGCAGGTAAGCTACACTATGGCGTGCGTACTGACTAGTAATTTTCAAGGTTCAGTTGAGTTCATTCTGACTTGTGAATGGCTGAGCTGCAGGTGGATCAGCTCCGGGGTGACAACGCGTCGATCTTCAAGCAGCTGACGGACGCGAACCAGCAGTTCACGACGGCGGTGACGGACAACCGGATCCTCAAGTCGGACGTGGAGGCGCTGCGGGTGAAGGTGAAGCTGGCGGAGGACATGGTGGCGCGCGGCGCGATGTCGTGCGGGCTGGGCCACCTGGGGCTGTCCCCGGCGGCGCTGAACCCGTGCCGCGTCCCGGACGTGCTGGCCGGTCTGGACTTCCTCCCCGGCGGCGCCGACGACGCCTGCTTCGGCAGCCTGTCCCCGGCTGAGCAGGTGCAGAGCTCGCCGATGCAGAGCATGGCCAGCCTCGAGAGCCTCGAGCACAGCAGCCGGATGCAGCACGGCGGCGGCGCCGACGCCGTCGACGTCTGGGGCTGGGACTCCAGCTCCAACGGCGCCATGTCCAAGTGAAGCCATGCACGTTCCTCCCTGTCTGCGTACCTACCTATGTCGAAGTGTTTGAGCTGATGAAAACTCTTGATGGACTTGAGTTTTTCAGAGTCCTCTCGTGTCGCGTCAGTCGGTAATAACTCTGCGTCTTCGGGGTGCCTAGTAGCTATGTAATGGAACTTTCTACCCAGAGTACATGTAATGGTACGTAAGACCATGTCAGTTAACTGTGATCTGTCAGTCAGTGGTAAGCTTCATTTACAGATTACACACGGTACACTTCCCTTTCCCGCCATTTCATTTACAGGCTACGGTGGATTGTTTTGGATGGACGGCTCGTCGTCCCTTCCCGCCATTTCTGCCTCGCGCTCCCTGTCATTCATCTCGGCCACCAGCTCGCGGTACGCTGCGGAGGCCAGGCCGCCGGCCTCGGCGATGGCGCCCAGCGCCGCCGCCAGCCCGACGCAGACCCTCCGCTTCCCTTCCTCCTCGTTCGGCGGCTCCTCCTCGGCGCTGCTGCTGCGGCGCCTCGCGGCCGCCGCGATGGCCGCCGCCTCCGCGGCGACGCCCTCCACGGCCCGGGTCGCCGCGTCCACGTCCACGGCCTCGACCGCGCGGGCCCAGGCCACGATCAGCCGCGGCATGTCCTCGCCGTCCTTGACGCAGCTCCGCGCCCAGCCCCAGAGCGCCGCCGCGTACCCGCGCTGCGACTCCGCCCAGGCCTCCAGTGCCGCGCGCCAGCCGCGGAGCTCCGTTGCCAGCGCGCCCGCCGCGGTGGCCGCGCGCGTCGGCCCCGGCGGCGGCGGCGGGCCCCTGATGCCTCCCTCCGCCCCGGCAGCCGAGGATGAGAGGAGCGCGCTCGCCTCGTCCGCGGTGCGCTTCATCACCCGGTGCGCGTCGCCGATCACCCGCCACATCCTTGCCAGCCTGAACAGCAAAGCAACGAGGAACATCAATCAAACACCTGCGGCGTCACCATTATCTTGGGAATCGATAGAGCACGCCATAATAAATACACTTACCCTCGGATGAGCTCCGCGAGCTGCGGCAGCAGCTCGTCGTCGCGGACGGCGACGATCCTCCGGGACACGGCGTCGACCGAGGCGAGGGAGATGTTGAGCTTGGTCCGGAGGTCCCTGATGGCGGCCCTGGTCCTCTCGATGGCGAACGGCTCCGCGCCGTTGGCGTCCTGGCTCCTCAGCTGCGCCACCTTCTTCTCGTACGACAGCCGGACGCGCTCCCCTGCCTGGAAATACATTTCATATCACAACTTCATCTTAACCGGTGTTGAACTTCTGACGATTATACGAGAATTGGAGTGGAATTCGGAGAGAAGCGCGTGTGATCGGTCGAACGAACCCTGACTTCCTCGTAGAGCTTCTTCTCCCACGCGTAGAGCCTGTCGAGGCTCTCCTTGTGGCTCTGGAAGAGCTGGAATGGCTCCGGCGAGGCTTCACGGGTGCCGACTTGCTCGTCGCCGTCGCCCCCCTCGACGTCCCCTCTCTGAGCAGGTGGTCGAACTGTCTATGTACAAGATAGGAATGATCAATGCTACAGCTCTACCACATGCCTGAATGATTCACTCTGTTCTAGTAGTTTGAAGAAGAGCAACCGACATGACAGGGCATAATTCAGATGTTCAGACTTTACCTTTCTTCTGGTAGGGGACGACCTCCAGCAGCACCGAGACCTCGGCGGCGGTTTCGGCGATCTTCGAGAAATGGCCCTTGATGTCCCTCATGGCCTCCGCCACGCTCGCCGGCGGCCTGTCGACGAACACGGTGAATCGGCCGGGGGTGCTCTGCTGCTCGACCTCGGCGCTCGCCCGCACCCTCAGCTTCTTGCTCACACCCACCACCCTCTTCTCTTCTTCCTCCCTTGGCGCCACTACTACCTGCGCTCTCTCTGCCTGCTCATGACCATGCGCCTCCTCCTTCTCTGATTCGTCTTCACCATTGCTGCCATCCTCGCTTATTTCTTCCAGCTCCAGCATCTCACCATCTTCTTGATCAGCATTCCTCACCTCTTCGACGCCGTGATTGTGATTCACATAGCCCACGCGATCGGTCGGCAGCGAAGAGAAGGGGTCGACCCAGAACACGTCCCACGCCGACGGCAGGTGCGACGGCGAGGAAACCGGAACGTCGTTCGCCGGGGGACGGAAGAGCCGAGGATCCACGCCGAAGAACCCATCAACCACGGCGGCCTCTGGAGCTCCAGCCTCGCCGTCCCACCGCCCCACCAGCGGGTGCACGGGCGCCCCTCCTTGCCTCAGGCGGTTGACGACGAGGAGGACGGCCCTCTTCTCCGGCGAGCACGGGCGGTGGGTGCACTGCGCGGCCGTGTCCTGCAGGAAGTAGAGGTGCTCGTCCTCGGCGAGGCAGTAGAAGAGCGCGAGCGAGACCCGGCGGAGCGACTGGAGGTAGGCGACGTGGGAGGAGGCCAGGAGGTCCCGCTGCGCGATTGCCTTCTTGACGAAGCTCCGGCGGTCGTGGCACGTCTTCACGGCCTCCTCCTCGTCGAGCTTCTTCGACGAGGAGCAGCCCATCGGTCCCGGCAGGCCAGATTGCTTGCTGCTGCCGTTGGGTCGGTCGGGACGAGGACGAGAGGCGGACGTGATTGTTATCTCGTTCTGTTTACGTGTTCTTGTAGGGATTGGATTAGTACGTCCTGAGATGCTTTGGTAGCGTTGGGTCTCCGCAAGAAACGAAGAATTCCCTGGGGAGGTGAACTGAAGCTGAGGGAAACATGGAAGAGCTCAGGCTTGCAAAGAATCTCTCGCTGACAAGAAATGGTCGCAGCGCTTCACACGCTGTGCTTCTTTCCTTAGATTGATAGAGTGGCGAAAGTTGCATCTTAGCATTGCTTCTTGTCTCATACCGATGAAAGGAAGAAGAGACATGTGTATCTCCATTTGTCTGTTGGGACTTTGGGAGGTGGGTAGACAAATGATATGAGCACCTTTCACCATGGTGTTCATCTAGGGCATCCCCAATTACCCACCACAAATGTCCAAGTCCATTTTATTCTACTCTACACTACTTATCATTTGCTTGTCATCATAAATGATTTAAATATAAATATTTCGCCTTAGACAAATCATAAACAAGATGCCCCTTCCACGAGTTGGAGATAAAAAAGGCGGTGTTCTAGTTACCTTCCGTCAAGGCGCCGGTCCGGATGGCTTTATCGGAGCTTCTTAAAGTCTTTTTGGAAAACTATCGAAATGATCTCACCACTGTCATTCAGCACCTTGCTAGCTCGAACTGCGATTATGCAAACGATGTCAATTCTGCCAATATTGTCCTACTCCCTAAGTCTGTTGATGCGCAAAATATGAGTGACTACTAGCAATGAGTTTGATCCATGGCATCTCCAAGCTCCTTGCCAAGAGTCGGGTCTGAGCTTGGCAACATAGTACCAAAGAGGCAGAGTGCCTTCATCTAGGAACGATGCATTCACGATAATCCTCCATGTCTAGAATCTTATCAAAGCTTTGCACACAAAGAAGAACCCAACCACTTCTTAAAGCTCGATATATCTAAGGCCTTCGACTCAGTCGATTGGCCGTACCTGTTTGAGGTGTTGCAAGCTCTGGGTTTTGGCCAGAACATGCGCGACTGGATTTCTTTGTTCCTGTCATCCTTGACCTCGCGTTTTTCTTAACGGGATTCCGCCCCCATCCCACCATGCTTGGGGGTTCTTAAGCTTGTTTAGCCTCGTAATGCTAGACTAAGAACTCCTCTATACGTAGATGATGCCGGAATGTTTGCCACCCAAACAAGGAGAAGTTATCAGCCATCCACCACATCCTTGATGTTTTCGCCGATGCCACTGGTCTAAGAACGACCATCAGCAAGATTGAAGTATTTCCTATTCGTTGCGAGCACATTGACCTAGCTGACACCCTCTGGATCTTCCCAGCTAAGATGGCCGCTTCCCCCAGCAAATACCTCGATCTCCCCCCTGCACATTCGACGCCCCCGGAAGGTGGAATTGCAACTTCTCGCCGATAATAATCATCACTACTTTTTATAGCATAAGTTTCATCACAATAATAATCATAAGTAGCAACTTTGTTCTCATCATTATAAATTTGCATATCAAAACTTGGGAGACTAAAAATATCATCTTTATTAAACGTAGCATCCCCAAGCTTGGGACAAACATTAATTGCAGCAAATATATTCTCAAAAACATCATCTTCATCAAACATAGCATCCCCAAGCTTGGGCCTTTTCATATCATAAGCATAATCACTCTCATCATTAATAGTATGGATAGCACCAATAGTATAGCAATTATCATCATCACAATGAGTAATAGGAGCAACATCATTTGGGAGAGATACCTTTCTACCTTTGCTTCTCCATCTTTTCTTTTTCTTCTTCACATCATGTGTGGGTTCAATCCTCTTTTTGGAGCTCCTTATTAGTGAGATTGGTTGAATAGAAGGCTCCTCCTCGTTACCTGATTCATCATAAGAAATAATAGGAGAATATTGGGAAGTCTCTTCCCTTTCGTTAGTATTCTCTTCATCTTCTATTTGTTTTCTTTTCTTTATGTAATTGGCAATTTAAGGATTTTCAATGCAATTCACCGCACAATACATATAAATTTCTTCTAGATCAATATCGAGGAATTTCTCAAGGTTATATTCTGGAATATGCTTAGTTTTACGTTTCATTTCTTCATAACCCAAAAGCAAACTAAGTTCATTATGATGTGCAAGGGAAATCAAGTCATCACAATTTTTGGACACGATTCGATCATGAAACAATTTGCATTTGATATTTAAATGACCATGTTCATTGCAAAGTTCACAAGTATGGCGAAGAAATTTTAAATTTTCAGCACAAACATCTAGCCTTTCTTGCAACCATCTAGTTTCCAAATACTTATGCCTCTTGCAAAATCTATTTTCCCTAATTGGTGTGTACTTGCAAGCTCTATGCACTCCACAAAAATTGACATGCTTATAAGAGACATTCTCATCATGACTAGTGCAATCATCGTTAGTACTATGGATATTCAAAGAGTTCATACTAACAACATTGCAATCATGCTCATCATTCAAAGATTTAGTGCCAAACATTATAGACTTCTTCTTCTAGCACTTGAGCACAATTTTCCTTTCCATCATTCTCACGAAAGATATTAAAAAGATGAAGCGTATGAGGCAAACTCAATTCCATTTTTTATAGTTTTCTTTTATAGACTAAACTAGTGATAAAACAAGAAACTAAAAGATTTGATTGCAAGATCTAAAGATATACCTTCAAGCACTCACCTCCCGGCAACGGCGCCAGAAAAGAGCTTGATGTCTACTACACAATCTTCTTCTTGTAGACGTTGTTGGGCCTCCAAGTACAGAGGTTTGTAGGGCAGTAGCAAATTTCCCTCAAGTGGATGACCTAAGGTTTATCAATCCGTGGGAGGCGTAGGTTGAAGATGGTCTCTCTCAAACAACCCTGCAACCAAATAACAAAGAGTCTCTTGTGTCCCCAACACACCCAATACAATGGTAAATTGTATAGGTGCACTAGTTCGGCGAAGAGATGGTGATACAAGTGCAATATGGATGGTAGATATAGGTTTTTGTAATCTGGTAATATAAAAACAGCAAGGTAACTAATGATAAAAGTGAGCGTAAACGGTATTGCAATGCTAGGAAACAAGGCCTAGGGTTCATACTTTCACTAGTGCAAGTTCTCTCAACAATAATAACATAATTGGATCATATAACTATCCCTCAACATGCAACAAAGAGTCACTCCAAAGTCACTAATAGCGGAGAACAAACAAAGAGATTATGGTAGGGCACGAAACCACCTCAAAGTTATTATTTCTGATCGATCTATTCAAGAGTCCGTAGTAAAATAACACGAAGCTATTCTTTCCGTTCGATCTATCATAGAGTTCATACTAGAATAACACCTTAAGACACAAATCAACCAAAACCCTCATGTCACCTAGATACTCCAATGTCACCTCAAGTATCCGTGGGTATGATTATACGATATGCATCACACAATCTCAGCTTCATCTATTCCACCAACACAAAGAACTTCAAAGAGTGCCCCAAAGTTTCTACCGGAGAATCAAGACGAAAACATGTGCCAACCCCTATGCATAGATTCAACTGAACCCGCAAGTTGATCACCAAAACATACATCAAGTGAATCACGTGATATCCCATTGTCACCACAGATAAGCACATGCAAGACATACATCAAGTGTTCTCAAATCCTTAAAGACTCAATCCGATAAGATAACTTCGAAGGGAAAACTCAATCCATTACAAGAGAGTAGAGGGGGAGAAACATCATAAGATCCAACTATAATAGCAAAGCTCGCGATACATCAAGATCGTGCCGAATCAAGAACACGAGAGAGAGATCAAACACATAGCTACTGGTACATACCCTCAGTCCCGAGGGTGAACTACTCCCTCCTCGTCATGGAGAGCGCCGGGATGATGAAGATGGCCACCGGTGAGGGATCCCCCCCTCCGGCAGGGTGCCGGAATAGGGCCCCGATTGGTTTTTGGTGGCTACAGAGGGGCTTGCGGCGGCGGAACTCTCGATCTATTCTGTTCCCCGATGTTTTTAGGGTATATGGACATATATAGGCGAAAGAAGTCGGTCAGGGGAGCCACGAGGGGCCCACGAGGGTGGGGGCGCGCCTAGGGGGCAGGCGCGCCTCCCTGCCTCGTGGCCACCTCGAAGCTTCCCTGACGTCTACTCCAAGTCTCCTGGATTGCTTCCGTTCCAAAAATAACTCTCCCGAAGGTTTCATTTCGTTTGGACTCCGTTTGATATTCCTTTTCTTCGAAACACTGTAATAGGCAAGAAAACAGCAATTTGGGCTGGGCCTCCGGTTAATAGGTTAGTCCCAAAAATAATATAAAAGTGTATAAATAAGCCCATTAAACATCCAAAACAGAATATATAATAGCATGGAACAATAAAAAATTATAGATACGTTGGAGACGTATCATTCTCCTAGATAGATCTTGCGTGATCGTAGGAATTTTTTTGAAATACTACGTTCCCCATCACCAGGCGTTCTGGATGGGGATCCCGTCCCGCGTCTCCAGACGCGTGGTGTCAGGCCTGGAGACGCGGGCGATCCTGAACGGGCTCTCCCACATGGGCGAGAGCTTATGCAGCCTTTCCTTGGAGAGCACCCGCCTCAGGACGAGATCACCCACCTCGAGCGTCCTGGAGCGGAAGCTACGGCAGTGGTACCGCCGCAGCGCCAGCTGGTACCTCGCTGCTCGGAGCGAGGCTTGGCGGCGACGTTCCTCCCCCAACACGAGGTCCATCCCCCGCGATGCGTCCTGGTGTGCCTCGTCAAACGCCAAGACCCACGCGAGGCGATGCCTGACCTCGTGAGGGAGAACCGCTTCAGCTCCGTAGATGAGGAAGAATGGAGTCTCGTCCGTCGGCTTGGTCGCGGTGGTGCGGATGTACCATAGCACGGAATGGAGCTCATTGAGGTAGCCCCTTCCGCAGGCCTCGAGCTTCTTCTTGAAAGTCCTTGCCTTGAGGCCTCTCAGGACCTCTGCATTGACGCGCTCAGCCTAGCCGTTGCTCCGAGGGTGTGCCATCGAAGCGTAGCATATCCGTGTTCCAAGGTTAGCACAATATGTTTTGAAAAGGTTGCTGGTGAATTGCGAGCCATTGTCGGTGATGATGCGGTTAGGGACCCCGAAACGGCTCACGAGGCCCTTGGTGAACTTGACGGCCGAGCCGGTCGAGATGGTGCGGACAGCCTCCACCTCCGCCCACTTGGTGAACTTGTCGATGGCGATGTAGAGGTAGCGGTAGCCCCCAGGCGCTCGAGGGAACGGCCCAGGATGTCCAGCCCCCAGACCACGAACGGCCATGAGAGCGGGATGGTCTGGAGGCCCTGAGCAGGCTGGTGGATCTGCTTGGCATGGAACTGACAAGCATTGCAGGACCTTACCAGCTCGGTGGCATCATTGAGCGCTGTGGGCCAGTAGAATCCACTGCGGAATGCCTTGCCCATGAGGGTGCGCGATGAGGAGTGTTGCCCGTAGTCCCCGCCATGTATGTCGACCAACAGTTCGCATCCCTGCTCCCTGGAGATACATCGTAGAGAAACATTGTTTGGTCGCTTCCGGTAGAGCTCACCGTCCTGGATGCAGTACGCAATGGCCTGGCGGGCCACACGCTCTGCGTCTTCCTCCTTCTCCAGCAAGGTGCCCTGTAGCAGGTACGCCTTGAACTCCTCGGTCCAACACCCCTCCTGAGGCTCAAGTGCGAGGAGCAGGCGGTCTCCCGAGGTCGGGCCGCAAGCTGGGGCGCCTGAGGGGGGTGCTGGGGGAAGCTCCTCCTGAGGCGGTGCCGGTCCCGCAGCGGGGGGAACTGCCGATGGTTTGGAAAGCCGTTCCTCAAAGACGCCATGCTCCTGAGGTAGTCGCCGAGACGCCCTCTTGGCGATGTCGTCTGCCTCCTTGTTCATGCCGTGTGGCACGTGCTGCAATTCCAGGCCCAAGAATCGTTTCTTGATTTTGCGTACCTCCTCGAGGTAGGCCTCCATGTGCTCGTCCTTTGGCTTGTATGCTTTGTTGGAGAAGTTGACAAGGAGCTGCGAGTCGCCCGTGATGGTGAGGCGCCTTACCCCCAGAGCTGCCGTAGCCTTGAGGCCGGCAATCAGGCCTTCATATTCCGCGATGTTGTTGGAGACCTTCTCGCCTTGCTAGAAGCAGAGTTGCATGGCCTAGTAGAGCTTGTCCTGGGTGGGCGAGATGAGCACGGCTCCAGCGCCCGCGCCCTGTCGTGCTAATGCGCCGTCGAAGTACATCACCCAACCGTCTGGTGCTTCACTTCCGGACGATAGGGAACGGTCCTCGCCCACTTCTCGGTCGGGGAAGTCAGTCCATTCCACCATGAAGTCGGCGAGGGCTGCACCCTTGATGATCTTGGTGGTGCTGAACTCCAACTGGAACGCCTGCAGTTCAGTGTTCCATTTGGCGACCCTCCCCGCGGCGTTAGGGCTCCAGAGCACCCTCTTTAGGGGGTAAGCTGAGACAACTTTGATGGGGTGGCCTTGGAACTAGTGGCTTAGCTTTCGAGAGGCAATGATGAGCGCGAGAAACAGCTTCTGCGGCATGGGGTAGCTAGCGCGCCCGTGCATCGCGCATCACCGTGCTGACGAAGTACACTGGGTGTTCGACGAGGGTGGATGTATTGGTGTGGTCCAGTTCCTCCCGAGGCTGGGGGGGCCTCAGGATCCTTGTCATCTGTCGGGGCTCCCATGGCCTCGTGGGTGCCATCCTCAGGAGCCGCGCCGATTGGTGGGGCGGGCGAGGCCTCAGGAGTGTCGTCCTGAGGCCGCGGCGCCTCAATCGGGCATGAGGTGCTGCCCCGCGAGCCCTTGATCGGGCGCTCCTTGCGGACCGCCACTAGCACTGCGCTGGCAGAGTGAGGTGTGACGGCCAGGTAGAGCACCAAAGGTTCAAGGGGGCACGGCGCTACCATCACCGGTGGGCTGGCGAGGTACTTCTTGAGGTATTGGAAGGCCGCGTCAACCTCTGGAGTCCACTCGAACGAGCCCTTCTTTTTCATCAGCTTGAAGACAGGGAGAGCGCGCTCCCCCAGCTTGGAGATGAAGCGCCCGAGCGAGGTCACGCAGCCTGCCAGCTTCTGCATCTCCTTGAAGGTTTGCGGCGGACTCATCCTTTATATGGCTTTGACTTTCTCTGGGTTGGCTTCAATCCCTCTGTGCGACACCAGGAAGCTCATCAGCTTGCCAGACAGGACACCGAACACACATTTCTCTGGGTTGAGCCGCAGGTTTACCTTGCTCAGGCTGGCGAAAGTCTCCTCCAGGTCCTCGATAAGTATTCTCGCCTCCCCAGATTTCAGCACTATGTCGTCGACGTACGCCTCGGCGTTCCTCCCGAGCTGCTGGCCGAAGGCGATGTGCATTATCCGCTGGAAGGTTGCTCCAGCATTACGCAGCCCAAAAGGCATGCACGTGTAGCAGTACACCCACACAGGGTCAGAAAAACCGTCTTCTCAACGTACTGCACCGCCATCTTGATTTGGTGATAGCCCGAAAAGGCGTCCAGGAAGCATAGGGCGTGTTTGGTTGCCTAGGTCATACCAGGCTGCATCGTATCTACCATGCTGGCTGAGTCTAGCCAGGCTGATCTAATGCAACGAGGAACTGAGATGTTTGTTTAGTTGCTTGTAAGCTATGGAGAGGTGGACCTGAGATGCATGTTTCGTAGGTTGTACAAGAGAATTAGTGAGCTACTTCCCAAAGCACGACGAGGAAGCGCCTCCCATGCCAGGCTCTAGCAAGGAAGCGGCAACAGCCGTGCCTCACCATCCTGCAACACGTATTGGTGGACAGGAGAGGGAGAATTGAAGGCGGCCATGAGAAGCACTTTGGCGCTGCCCGTGAGGCCGTCGACGAGGCCGAGCATTGTGGTGGTGCTCTTCCGTATGGAAACTTGCCGGCCTCCCCGTGTCCGACGGCCGCGTGCGTCATCGCTTTCCCTTCCAGCAGGGTGCACGCCTCGATGCCTCCCCTACCACGAAGATGTGCCCCTCCCATGCGCCTCGACGCCTCGCCTGCCCGGCGGCCGAGCCCCTCCTTGCCACCTCCCCCCCGATGTCTGCGTCGTATCAAAGCCTTCCCTGCTGAGCAGGCGAGCTTGGAAGGCAGCGGCGGCGGCTGTGGGCTGGTGTGCTCGATCCGATCTGGCGCGTGAGAGAGAGAGAAAGAGGAAAGAGCAATAGGGAAGGTTGCGGTGGCAATTTCAATGTAATTTCAGAAAACATCAGGAGCAATCTCACATACCATTTCGTTTAAGTCAGGACGCGGGCGCAGGCGTTGGCCTGACTCTGGGAAACGCCCGATTCTTGCGTTCCCCTCAGCCTGGCTGAGAGGGCTACTTTTGCATCGGGCGGGCCAGGCTTAGCACGCCACACAGGCTACCAGACGCATCGAATTTTGTATGTGAGGTGCGAGCCAGGTGCAACACAACCAACCAAACACGCCCATAGTAAATCACACTCGGCGGTGGACTTGACGATTTGGTCGATGAGCGGGAGAGGAAAGGGGTCTTGAGGACAAGCCTTTTTGAGGTTGGTGAAGTCAACGCACATGCGCTCCTTGCCTCCCTTCTTGGGGACGATGACCGGGTTCGCGAGCCAATCTGGGTGTCGCACTTCCCGAATGACTCCGGCCCCCTGCAGCTTGTGGGTCTCCTGGACGATGAATGACCGCTTCTCCCGGGCTTGCATCCGCACCTTCTGCTTCACAGGGCATGCGTTGGGGCATACCATCAGGTGGTGCTCGATTACCCCACGTGGGACCCCGATCAGGTCCGCCGCCTCCGATGCGAACACATCCTTGTTCGCGCGGATGAAGCTGACCAGCGCCTCTTCTTGGTCCGGAGGGAGGCCGGCGCCTATGGTGAAGGTGGATCCCGACCCTCCGTCTTCATCGACTGGCATCTGCTTCGTTTTGGCCCGATCCTGAGAGAACAACTACTTCTTCTTTGCTGGTGCAGCCCCCGGGCCCTCTGGGGCTCCCTCCCCGCTTGGCCGCGCGACCGCCGTGGCCCTAAAGGCGAGCTTGAGGGCCGAGAGTGCATCCTTGGTGTCCCCCACCACAGTGAGGATGCTGCTGCTTCCGGGCATCTTCATGAGGTTGTAGCCAGGATGGGTTGCCGCCATGAACTTGGCCAAGGCCGGGTACCCGAGAATGGCATTGTATGGAAGGCCGATGCGGGTGATGTCAAAGTCGATGAGCTAGATGCGGTAGTTGTCGCGGGTGCCGAAGGTGACAGGGAGGTGGATCTGCCCTAGGGGGCAGGTGGAGCCGTCAACGACCCCGGAGAAAGGCTTGGTGGGGCGGAGCCGGCCGTGGGGCACATGGGGTAGGACGAATGCTTCCACGGAGAGGACATCGAGGCTGGCGCTGCCGTCAATGAGGGTCCTGGTGACCGCTACGTTGCAGATGGTGGGGGTGCAGAGCATCAGGAGCGCGCCAGCACCGGCTGTTTTGTCACGGGGTGGTCCCTTGAGTCGAAGGTGAGGTCAGCCTTAGGCGCCACCCAGCCCGGAGGAGCTCCCCGTTGCGCGTGGGCGGCGCCCGTCTGGCGGAAGAACTACTTGACATGGCGGTCCGAGGCCGGCGCCCGCGAGCCGCCAAGGAGGGCCGCGATGGCGTGGGGCGCTGGCGCCGCGAAGCGCGCGATGAAGAGGCCACGTAGCTCTTCCCAGGAGGCCATTGAAGACTCCGGCAAGCCCAGGAGCCAGGGTGCGGCACACCCGTAAGGGCCATGGGTAGCCAGTTCGCCATGGCCTCATCGACGCTGCTGGCCGCCCAAACAGCCTCCATATATGCCTGGAGAAATCCGTCCGGATCCGCCGCGCCGTCGTATCGAGGCGGCAGCTCCGGCCTGAACTTGGACGTCCTGTAACGCCCCGGATCCGATGCGCCAGGTGTCACCAAGTTATTCGCCGTCGTTGCCATGTCATTTTCTTGCGTGTTGCATTTTGCCATGTCATCATCTGCATTTCATCTGCATGTTTTTCAAAACTTGCATCCGTTCGGGTCCTCCCGGTTCTCTCCGTTGTCCGTTCGGAGTCCAGACACACTCGCACGCACCCGCGGCACCTCCGAAATATTATTTTATAAGTGGCATAAAAATGTTCTCAGAATGGGATGTAAGTTGGCATGCGGTCTTATTTTAGTGTAGGTAGGCCGCCTGCCAGGTTTCGTCGCATTCGGAGTCCGTTTGACTGCCCAACCGTTAAACGTATAGCGGTACCGCTTCCGGTACCTGCGTCGGACGTTTTCGGTCTCCGAAAACCGTGTCGGGCTGCATTTTCTCCTCTCTCCTCTCAGCCCGAGCCTCTCTCACAGCCCACCTAGGCCCAGCCTAACCCCCCTCCGCTCCGGACCGTCCGATCGAGATCGAACGGCTCCGAAATGGAGCAAATCCCCTAACCCTAGCCCCCCTGCTATATATAGCAGCCCCCTTGCCATTTTTGGCCTTCTCCTCCCTCCTCCTCGAAAACCGCACCCCCAATCATCAGCCACCGCCAGCCTCCTCCCTCCTCCATTTCCGCGCCACCCGC